>NC_142932.1:102068081-102078081 GCF_046866305.1 Octopus bimaculoides | reverse complement strand
AGCAACAACCATAAACTAACCCTATTTCCCCCAGATACTGTGTATAAAAGACGTTATATTCAAGACGGTAAGATGTCATCAGTCAAATTTGACTGCTTTATTTGATATACAGAGTATCAACACGGAAACCCATTTATGTATACAATGAGCGTGTACGAAACTAGCAAGTGCATAATGACAACATAGTGTACATAGATATCAATATTTTGCGCAATTCTAAAGTGTCTCCAAAACTATTGCGCAATTATAAATACTTCTAAACTTTAACTGTACATTTATTTTGTATGATTTTCGATCAGCTTCTCACTATGTTTCTCTCTCCCCCTCTTTCTCTGTATCTCTTCTATCTCTCTGCTTTTCTTGCTCTCTTTCAGTCTCTCTATCCATGTGTGTGCGTGTGCATCTGTATGTATATTTGTGTGTAAATGTTTGTTTGTATGCATATATATATAACTTTACGTTAATCTAAGTATCTGGGTATGCATGTAATATATGCTAGAGCGACAGATGGTATGTAAGGATTTGTGTGGTGTAATATTTATGAATCTATTTTATTTTCCCTTCCGCCTCTTTCTCAATTTCTCTATATTGTGAAGGAGTCCCAGATTTCTCTTTTCCACCACCGTTTTATCACATGTGCAAGCACATAAATGTAAATAAACATGCTTATTACGTAACAACACATATCTGAGTAGACATCAATCAATTACTAAATAATGCATTCTCATATGTATATGTATATGTATATGTATATGTATATATATATATATGTATATATATATATATATATACACATACACACACACATATATCTTAATGCATATATTTATATGTATGTTTGTAATGTATATATATATATATATATATATATCCATTCACATATATAAGCATATATATATATACACGCAAATACGTATA
The DNA here is from genome assembly GCF_046866305.1 of Octopus bimaculoides. Classification (NCBI taxonomy): domain Eukaryota; kingdom Metazoa; phylum Mollusca; class Cephalopoda; order Octopoda; family Octopodidae; genus Octopus; species Octopus bimaculoides. Next base: position 102,077,163 of record NC_142932.1, on the reverse strand, counting down.
CATACATATATGCATACATAATTACATGCATACATACATGCATACGTACATACGTACCTACACACATACGTACATACATGCACATATGCATGTATGCATGCAAACATGCATATATTCACGCATACATTTGTAGCAACGTAAAAAAAATTTGTTGCAGTCATGTTTGAAACATAAAAAATATCGTCTTATATTATATTGACGAAGCATACGTGCAACTTTACAGGGTTGTACAAATATACATACATACATGCATACATACATAATACATACATACATACATACATACACACACACACACATTTATATATGTATGTGTGTGTGTGTGTCGATAGAGATGAGAAGTGAGAGATTGGGAGAGAGAGAGAGAGAGAGAAAGAGATAGGTAGATAGATGGCTACCTATTAAATGCATACATGTGTGTGCGTGTGTGAGTGTATGTGTATGCGTTTGTGTACATGTGGTAAGAGGTTTGCTTCCCAAACATATGATTACGGGGTCATTCATACGATGTTGCATCTTGGGTGCCTGCCTTCCACTCTAACTCTGGGATGTCGAAGCATTTGTGATGGAATTTGCACGACGAAAATTGGAGGAAGACTGTCATATATACATGTCTCAATCTATATATCTGTCTCTGTACGTCTCTGTATTTGTCTCCCAACACTATCTTAAACCGATGTTGGTATCCCTATGTCTGTATAACCTAGCGGTTTGATAAAACAAACCGTTAAAAGAGGGATCATGCTTAAAAGTATTTACTGGGAGCGATTCTCACAACTATTCATGCCTGTGCTACAGTATGTGTGTATGATTACATTTATATGTACATGTATGTGTATATACGCACACACACATACACACACGTGCACACATACACACGCGCAGACATGTATATACATATATATATATATATATATATATATATATATATATATATATATATATATATATATATATACATGTATATATACATGTATATATATGCGTGTATATTTATATACATAGATGTATATATAAATATATATATATATTCTATATATCCAGCTACATATGCTTATATAACATATATATATATATATATATATATATATATATATATATAAATATATGATATATACATATATATATATATTACCTACATTTATATACATATCTATCAATCTGTCTATGCGTATATGTGCGTGTGTGTATGTGTGTGTGTGTGTGTGCGTGTGTGCATATATATTATATATATACATATGTGTATGAGAGGGGGTTGAAAAGTTCCTAGCTTTAAATGTGCCTTGTAAGCCCTGATCGGAGGTCCAACATTCAAAGTGCTTGTACAGGGCTTAAAAGAACCTAAGCGCATATATCTGAGAGAGGAATACATTGAATAAAATCATAATTAACTAATCCACCTGTATTATCTTTTAATTTTCAGTGCACTCTCGTATACATGTATATATATATATATATATATATATATATATATATATATACTCTTTTACATGCTTTAGTTATTTGACTGTAGCCATGCTGGGGCACCGTCTTCAGTTGAGCAAATCGGCCCCAGGACTTATTCTTTGTAAGCCTAGTACTTAATCTATCGGTCTGTTTTGCCGAACCGCCACGTTATGGACACGTAAACACACCACCATCGGTTGTCAAGCGATGTTGGGGACACACACACATATACTCTCTCTCTCTCTCTCTCTCTCTCTCACACACACACACACACACACACATATATATATATATATATATGACGGGCTTCTTTCTGTTTCCGTCCACCAAATCCACTCACAAGGCTTTGGTCAGCCCCAGGCTATAGTAGACGACACTTGCTCACGGTGCCACGCAGTGGGACTGAACCCCGGAACCATGCGGTTCGTAAACAAGCTACTTACCACACAGCCACTCCTACGCCTATATATATATATATATATATATATATATATATATATATATATATATATATATATATATATATATATATATGTACACACACATACAGACATTATATATATATATCCATGCTTAAATGCCCATGTACCCTAAATATAATATCATACAAATGAACAAACGCATATATATATATATATATATATATATATATATATATATATATATATAAGCATATACATACATACATACATACATACATACATACATACATACATACATACATACATACAGACTGACACACAGACGTACACACACATACATAGAAGCACTCAAAAAATCTGAAATAAAAGTCATTCATACACACACACATATAGAAGCACCTTGAACAGATATCAAGTCCTGCCCGATTACATATAACTTATTACGCAGTAAATATATTTCCTGTAATACAAAGGGAAAACTGGAAATTGAACCTAAATCTGTTTGAAGTGAGATAAATTTGATGGAATTATATTTGAATATCATTCGTAATTGTTTATATAGGCTTTTGTAGTTGATTTTTACGTAATATTAACGTTTTTATTCTCTGTCTCTGTCTGTCTGTCTGTCTGTCTCTCTCTCTCTCTCTCTCTCTCTCTCTCTCTCTCTCTCTATATATATATATATATATATATATATATATATATATATATATATATATATATATATATATATATATATATTTATGTATATATATGTATATGCATATATGCATATATATATATACATATATATATTTATATATATGTATTTATATATAGACACACACACACATATATATATATATATACTTATCACACACACATATAAATATATATGTATTTCATATATGTATATGCATGTACAAACGCACAAACACACATACGCACATACACACATATATATAAACACTCACATATTTATGTAATTATATTTGTAAATATATATCATAAAGTAAATATCTAGACATGTATATAAATGAAAGTGTATATACATATGCATAATTACATATATGCATATGTATATATATATATATATGTTTTTATACGTATATGAAATATATGCATATATACATACATACATACATATATATATATATATATATATATATATATACACACACACGTATATTTATATGTATATAAATATATATATATACGTATATATTTATATGCATATATATATGTATATATGTATGTATACACACACATACTTATGTACACTCCAGCATTCATGGATACGTATGCATGCATGTATGTATAATCATATTGCCTTATATATCGAGATCTTATATATATATCCATTTCATGTTATATAAATATATGTGTGTATATATATGTTTGTGTATATATGTATGTATATATATATATGTATATGTTTATATATACATAGATATGCACATAGAAGTAAATATATACATATATACACAGACGTATACATATTTATGCATACACATAAATATACACATAAACACGGATACATGTGTATGTATATTTATATATTCAAAAGTAACCTATTGATAGATTAGTGCATACATAAATTCATAGAAATATATATACATATATACAAATACATACATGTACATGTAAATATTTTTGGACAAATATAGCTATAGACATGTAAAATAATGTATATGTATATATATATATATATATATATATATATATATATATATATATATATATATATATATATATATATATATATATATGCGCGTACGTATGAATTTAGTAGCTCATAATTAAAAGCAACAAAGTGTAATTCAATAAAGTGTGAATTAGATTTAAATTCAATTAAAAAATTAAAGTTAAAACTGATTTGTTAGGTCTACATTTCGTTAGCAATACCGATTCTCAAATTTTGCAGATCCTCTTTCACTCAAATGGATTCTTTATCTACCTATATACATACATTCTTATACATATTTTTGTTTGCATGTAATATAATATGATATAATAAATTTTAATATAATTTAATATGGTATAATATAATATAGTGTAATATAATATAACGTATAATATGTTATAATATACTTTGATATAAAATAATATATATATATGTGTGTGTGTTTGTGTATTTATGCACGTATGTATGCATAATTATATATGCATAATTATATATATATATATATATATATATATATATATATATATATATATATATATGTATATCTTCATATATATATATATATATATATATATATATATATATATATACATATATTTTATTATATGTATTTATTTTCTCTTAGTTAAAAATTAACTCCTACAAAATAAATTGGTTAAACCAGGGTTGCAAAGATCATAAAATGACTGTGGTGTAACTCCTGTTTATGAGGTAGAAACTCCCTGTTATTTTGGGTATTTGAGTAAATATAAAATTTAATAAATGGAGTAATACGCATATGTTAAATGAAGTCTTTTATTTCCGACATATGTTTCGAAGATTACAAATGGTTACTTCCAAAGGAATAAGTGATGTTGATAAAGATGTAATCTTCTCTTCAGGGAAATACATAAGAGCCAACTTAACCGTAAGACATTTTAACCGAATGTGATAACTGTGGGTAGAGAAGATTGCTACTTATCTTATTTGAAAAAGCCGTTGGAAGTTGCAACGCTACGAGACAGTATATTGGACGTATAAATATACATATAAACATTTATACACACACAAATATACACATACACGCACATGTACATATATATATATATATATATATATATATATATATATATATATATATATATATATATATATATATATATATATAAGTATATATGTATGTCTATATATATATATATATATACACTATCTTATTTTTTATTAAATTGAAAGTGTGAACACAGATTCAACATCCTGGTATTTTTTCCGGATGAAATTTCAAATTTAATTCGCCTGAATAAAACGCTGTTATTCATGATGTTACCGAATTATTCATCAGTGAAAACTCCTCTGAAACAGCCGTAGTGAAACTTGACGCATTCGTATTCTATTTATATATGCATGTATTTACATATGTATACATACATACATACATACATACATATATATATATATATACATACGCGCACACACGGAAACACACAACCACAGACACAGACACAGACACACACACACACACACACACACACACACACACACACACACACACACACACACACACACACACACACACACACACACATATATATATATATATATATTCTTTGCTCACATTCTCCATTTTCTTAGCATTGAAACCGGTGTACGCTTGGATAAATATCTCTAGGAAAGAACGACCTCTTTCTACACAGACATATATATATATATATATATATATATACAAATACATGCAATGTAACTACATGTGACCAGTTGGAGATTTCTTCTTTTCCTCCTTTTGGGATCTTCCCTTTCTCATTTCCGACGAAGTTCTATACTCGAAACATCAAACTTTCTCCTTTCACACAGAGACCAGCTAATATATGTCTTGTACTCGTCCTTACGTTCGTTGTTTTTCGTCTATTTGTTTTTGTTTTTTATCCATTTATCCATTTATTTCCACTGTTTGATAATTTAATAAAATTATTTCATACTAGTGTGCATGTTAAGGATGTACAATCTGTTATTTGTTAATATGGGTTTATATTTCTTTGTGAAAGATCTCTTCAGTGAAGCCGAGTTAAAATTGCTGAAACTCAGAAATCACACTTTACATTTGGAATACAAATTATATATATATTTGTGTTATATCGCCTTTTTCTTAATACTCATTACCATTGTGTACTTCGTTTTAATTTTACATTCCCTACAAGGAAATTATACAAAATAAAAATATTGTGTGGACGGGATTCAATAAAGATAACTTTAATTTTATGACTAAAATTAATGCTTTTGTATGTTTAATTATCACACTAATCTTGGACAAAACTATATATTTTTTTTTACTCCGTGTTTAAATATAGTTGCTAATCTGCAGGCTAGTTGAAAGCGCCCAAAATAAAATAGGGGGAAGTGTAATTGAAGGAGAAATGAGAGGAATTAGTATTCTGTATGAAATACTAAATGAGGAAATTTATTGAGTAAATTACTGTCTAATTAATGACTATATATATATGAGTGAACGCACATTTTCTAATTGTACATACATTATACAATAAACCTGTATATATAATAAATGTGAGAAACTTTTTGTGTTACGTGCGGGGTGTAAGTTTAAGTTGCTGTTGACGTATTTGAAATATCTTATTCTTACGTTTTGGAATTTCGATGAACACTAAAGAATTTTATGATTGAGGTTCTTTTTCCGCACTACATATATTCTGTTCAGGTTTCTAAATGCTTTCGTTCTCTAAATAGTGCAACACTTACTAATCTCCATCACGTTTACCTTCAATTGCCACGTGTAATTGAAACCGTTTCCCCATGTTTTTAATTATTCAAGGGTGTTGCTTAAATATTTCTTCAGCCATGCCTATGTAGTTTATTTTTGTACTACTTCAAGGTTTTTATTATGATGTTTTTTGCTTTATATATGTTTGCTTCAGAATTGCATGACTGATTTAGCGTGTATGTGTTGGCATTTCTATATGGGCAGATGGCATTAGTTGATTTGTGGTTTTTCTTCTATTTTTTTATAGTCTATGCTAGTAATGGCACTGTAACTTAACTTGAACTTTTTTCCATTGAATAATATTCTACATTTACGAGTTGTGGATTGGACTTGATACCTAACAAAATAGAAAATATAAACCAGGAGATATTTCTACTTTTGTAATGCGGGTGGCAGATGGATGTATTTAATGGTGTTTGAATCAACTGGTTTCTAGAATATTATTATAATAAAAACTGACTTGACGAAGATATTTTACTTGATGATAAATTAGATATCCTTTAATTAATGCTATTAATTAGATGTTTCAAAAATACGGAAAGATGTTAGAAATCTATGTTAATGCAAGCATATTCTTCGCTAGGTGTGACGAAGTGTTTGTGTAAGTTTCTGGGAAAATTGTGGGTAACAGGTGAAATATTTGATAATGGCTTAATTAGTTGTGAGAATTATTTTAGGCCGAAAATATTGAATGGTTTAATAAGCTCTTTTGTCTTGCGTCTAAGTTATATCTGTTGTCATGTTGGCCCATAGCCAACCTGTCATCTCTGTATAAGCCATCATTTATAGTGATACAGCTCTTTAGCACACTTAGGATATAATAACCCCACACAATAACAAATCTCTGCTTTGTCATACTCCCATATACTTACAACAAAAGAGCTCACTGTGTTTAATTTTTAGACGAGCTCATTTCTTCTGACTCTTGTGTTTTTTTTTCTTCTTTATAATTTAGGAATTTTCCAGTATGCAACATGATCCCTCTTTCATTACAATCTATTGTATAATAAAATTTACTGAATCTAAATATGCTATTTAAAAGGGTTTAGATATCAAGGGCAAAATCCAACAATATCATATCGCATTAATCTGAAATTAAATATATTATTGATATTGTTAAATCAACTAATGAAATAATAGCTGTACCGCCACTTGATAAATGTTTAATTAGTAGCTTAGTTGAGAGGGAAGCCCAGAGTATCCTGTATATTCTGTAAGAACTTGTCTTATTCCCCCTCTCTCTTTGTGTATGTGTGTATATATATATATATATATATATATATATATATATATATATATATATATATATATATATTATTTTGCTTAAAAGAGTTCCAACACTGTCTGTTTTTTATGTTTTATTTATATTCCTGCAGAACTAATGTGGGGTATAGAATATGGAATATACAATATATAATATGATATACAATATACAATATAAAATAAAATAAAATAAAAATGGATGGCACCATACATATATATATACATATATATATATATATATATATATATATATATATACATATACATATATATATATATATATATATATATATATACATATATGTATATATATATATATACATATACACACACATACATATATATACATATATACGACAGGCTTCTTTCAGTTTCCGTCTACCAAATCCACTCACAAGGCTTCGGTCGGGCCGAGGCTATAGTAGAAGACACTTGCCCAAGGTGTCACGCAGTGAGACTGAACCCGGAACCATGTGGTTGGTAAGCAAGCTACTTACCACACAGCCACTCGTACTGTTGATATATTTTATTAGTGTTGACATGAATGCAAACATTTTTTTAGAGTACCACATGAATAAAAATCCACAAATATTTTGTTTTTAACTCCTTTAAATTTTATACCAAGTAAACCTTAAAATTTTCTAAAGACGCGAAAAATATAATTCTTTGCTTATACCATAATACATTTTACTTTTGAAAAAAAATTTCAGTGGCAGAGCGTCGTCGATAATTCTTCTCCAAATTATAATACATTCCTTTGTAATTCATCAGATAATATTTACAACAGAATCTCTAAGGATTATTTGCTGATTTGTTTCTATCAACTAAATATCAATATAAACATTTTCCTCAATATAATATTCTCCATCAGTGAATGTTAAGCAAAACAGAACAAGACAGGAGGGTGTGATTTATTAGCAATATAATTTGAGAATTGAAAGCGGTGAACTGGCAAACTCATTAATTAGCACGCCAGGCAAAATGCTTAGCGGCATTTCGTCTGTCCTTACGTTCTCAGTTCAAATTCTGCCGAGGTCAACTTTGCCTGTTATCTCTTTGGAGATGATAAGTTAAGCACCAGCTGAGCACTGGGGTCGATATAATCAACTTAACCCCCAAATTCCTGGCTTTGTACCAAAATTTGAAAGCAATATACTTTGGAAATTGCGTGTGATTTGTTTTAAGAGTTCATCAAATCCTGCAGCAACCAAATTCGAGATTCATTCATATGTGGCAACACAAGATTTGCTCTTACTCTTCGATTTACACAATTGTCTCTGTATCATAGAAATAAAATTTCAATCGGTCCAGTGATACACATATTGACTCTTCCCAAACAAGTTTCCTTAAGATTCTCTAAACCTAGTTCAAAATACTTGATTGCTTTTGCCATATGCATTTTCTACGAGGTATTGGAACATTATATTGTAAGTTAACTTTGATTCTTAACTGAATATAATACAATATCTAGAAAGCAAAACCTGCCTAGTTGTCTTCGATTATTGTACTGTTTCTTCTATTCTCTCATTGACTTCCGTA
>NC_142932.1:102058081-102060581 GCF_046866305.1 Octopus bimaculoides | reverse complement strand
TCAGCATCACATACCTATTTCAAGGGGCACATTTTATTATTTCAAATATTATTGTTATCTATCTAATGCTTCGTAAGTCAACGGAATTATTCAAATAATTCTTCGCAGAACTGTTTTTCTGGTTATTGGCCGAGTAGGTGGTTTGGAGTGCCTGCAAACTTTCACCAAAACCCAATGCAACTACACCTAACTTGAAATAGTTTTCAATGATTGTATCCTTTTATGAAATGTTTTCTTATCACATTAGGAAGTTCTTGATGATATTGGACGTAACTCTAAAAATATACATCGGGTAGAACTAGATCACATTAGGGTTTGTGTGTTTAATTTTCAATGTATTACTTTGTAGATAATGTAAACTTGTGATAGTAATTTAAATGTGGAGATTCAGATATAAAAATGGGAATAAAAATAAAATTTAGTTTAAAAAAGATTAATTAAATAATTAAAGATTTAAACATTGATAAATATTCATTAATATTCTTGTTGCAGTACGAGAATATAGAGTAACCCATCAGATTAATGTGTGTGTATATATATATATATATATATATATATATATATATATATATATATATATATATATATATATATATATATATATATATATATATATATATATACATACATATATATATTTCTGGTGCATTGTATTTTGTATTCTTCATTCTACGGACCATGCATGTCCAATCGTTTTCGATTTTCGCCTCTACACTTCCATACCTTGCCAAATTTCTATTCTTATAAGTCCCAAATGATATTCTTATTTGTTACAGTCATACCAATTTGTTTCTTGCATTGTTCGAATGTAGCTAATACTTAGATTTCTGAACTAACACGCGAACTTGGCAACTTATATTTATCAGCTTTTCAAGAGTTCAGTACGTGACTAGTGGAAATATCAACGGTTGCAGCATTTTCAGTTTGATCTCTTTTTGCATCGATGGGTATTTTCAAATGCAGTTTGAAGTTATAACAACAGATTTTGAACTTGTAATTCCTCTTTTTATCTCATTGTTGCAATGGAATTAATTTCTAATAATGCTCCTAAGCTACCAATACTTGTACCCCACTTTAACAGTTCCGTTACCAATTATCGTAGGATTATCTTCATCTTATATTCCTGAGATAATCGTTGATGTAATCTCGTCAAAATCAACAAATTAATCACACTTCTCTGTTATATTACTTTTAATTAATTCATAAAAACTCTCACTTTGTCTGAGCTACCGGCAATAACAAACATTATCAATGATTTAACTGACATCTCTAATCATTGTTCCACGAATATTAACACTTCTTCAAAGCATTCTAGAAATTTCGTCTTCCCAATTGCTGCATAACTCTTAAATAGAGAAGGGCAAAGGGCACAGTGTTGTCGTACACCTGTTCAATTACTGAGGAAAGTATTCTTTATATATTATAGTATCATAAAATTATATTGGTATATCATATTATATATTTTATATTATGACAATAATTTGTCATAAATAGTTATTGAAATATTTTTAATAACAAAAGAGATACGTATTTCTTCATTACGTTATCAAGCTTTCTGCTTAGCCATATTTATATTTTTGAAATATCATCCTCCATTTCTTTCCAGTTGTAACATCAGATTTTTCTTCTGCGATTTCCATTTCAATTCTACATTTAATTCTGTCATCAATTATTTTAAGTTGGATTGTACTAAAGTGATTAATCAAAGAGATTGGTCTGTTGCATTTACATACAATCACACACGACTATACATACATACATACACATACATCTATATATATAGTATTGGCTAAAAGTCACCTGGCAGGAAATCAAGACCATTTAATTCTAAGATTTATTTATGTTTAACAACTGAATGATTTTATTAAAACCATCAAAATATGACATCACGGAAATTGTTCAAACTGAAGTCCTTGGGCGACACACCTTTCCATTCGAGTTCATACAGAATTACAGATACTATTTACGGAATTTTGATTTACTGTCGGGTGACTTTTGACCGACCCTGTATCTCTCTCTCTCTCTCTCTCTCTCTCTCTCTCTCTCTCTCTCTCTCTATATATATATATATATATATATATATATATATATATATATATATATATAATTGTATATATACCATTCTGTTATTGAACGTTGATATGTTCACGTCTAATTTCTTGGGATGTCTACTATATAAGGACTTTAACCCACATGGATATACGCAGAATTACACATAAGACTCATGCTTTGGTTTCTATAGCTTCGGAATGTTGAACTATGATTTTTTATGCCTCTGTCTTCTCTCTTTCCATTACCATATTCTTTTACTCCCTTTCTCTATGTTGTCATCTTATTGATATATATCATCTTATTGATATATATGTGAAGGCGCATAGCTGAGTGGTTAGAGCGTCGAGTTTACGATCGTGAGGTTGTGAGTTCGAATCCCGGAGTGGGCTACGTGTTGTGTTCTTGAGCAAGACACTTTATTTCACGTTGCTCCAGTTGACTCAGCTGT
>NC_142932.1:102043081-102053081 GCF_046866305.1 Octopus bimaculoides | reverse complement strand
AATAGGGGTACGAAACCACGAAGCGTTGAAAATCCCAGGAAGCTGTGAGTACATGTTTGAAAGACTTTTGCTTTAATGAAGATATTTTGTCTTCTTGATACTGTAACTCAAAAACATTTATAACACAGTCGTTAACGTACAATATATATATATATATATATATATATATATATATATATATATATATATATATATATATTCACACATGCATACATACATCAATACAAACATACATTCATACAAACATATATATATATATTATATAATATAATATATATATATACATATATATATATATATATATATATATATATATATATATATATATAATATATGCTATATTCCATATGTTATACATACATTCATTATATATGCATATAAATGTATATACACATATATATCTACGTTGTCTATTTGTGTGAAAAATGTATATATGCATGTAAGAATGTAGGTTTGTATGCGTGTGTGTATGTATATTATACTACATGTATGCATATATTCAACGAAATATTCTGATGGAGGTGTAGACTTTGACAATATTCAGACTCTGAAGAAATATACCTCAAATACAAAAAAGATTCTAGAAAATTCTGTAGATATTTTACTTAGATATATAAGAAAGGTAATCGTAAACAATTTTCCAAGGCTTAAGAAAATATATGGCTTGAGTGTCCATACGTACTTCATAAATTCTTGCCATTTTCCATGTTGAAATTTTTTTTTTTTAAAGTTATTGGCCCTCATTACTCTGTGTTGTCTTATGTAAGACAATATTGGGGATATTTCAAAGTAAAGAAATATTTTTTTTTAAATAGAACTTTTGGTTTCAGTAATATATTTCATGAAATATCAATATGTTTGCATCTATGCTTCTAACATATTAAGTTCCACCTTTCGAATTCAATGAGATATTTTCACCAGAAAATTCTAAGACATACCAATACATATTGAGTGGCAACATATATACATATAAGAATCACATTATCACGTGCACTGCATATCTAAACATCTCTCTCCCTCTCTTTCACACTCATGCACACAGAGACACGCACATAAATGTATGTATAAATACACGCATACATACATATATCTATCTGGGTAAGCACATATCTATGTACGTATACGTATATGTGTATGTGTGTTTCTGTGCGCTTGTATATGTGTGTATGTGAGTGAATGTGTGTGTGTGTATATAAATATATATGTATGCATATATATAATATATACAGGGTGTCCACAAGGTCTGGGTACATGAAGTAAATAAAATCATTACATAAACAATTAAATATAAGAAATAATTTCATAAAGTATGTGCTAATTCCCATGTACCCAGACTTTGTGGACACCCTGTATATATGTATATGTATATACATGTATTCATGTATATACTTATGTATATATATAATGTGTGTGTTCGTGTATACATAAACCACATACTAACTTCTAGCGATATTTAAATACCAGTAAATTGCTATGGTCGGTTTGTTCGATTTAAATCCCACCCGCTTCCAATGCCCAGATTTATGACTAGATTAGTACATCATTATTCATTCTTCCAAAGAGCATTAGATTGGCAGGATCGGTAACCCGTCGGACAAAAGTCATTGTGGTATCTAGTTTAAAACTTGTCACGTTCTGCATTCAAATCTCTCTGAAGATATTTTTGTCTTGATATACTTCCGCAGTCGAGAAAAAAAAGTACAAATCCCGTATCCGGGTTCATATACTCAACTATTCCCTCCTCATATTTCTGTCCTTGTGCTGATGTAAGAAATTGTTTTAATATTTTTTCTAGGACGCTACTGAAATCAGTAGCACGCCGACCAATTTACCCCTTAGTATTTTATTTTCTTCCTTTAGGTTCCGAGTTAAAATCTCAACGGGTTCGTCTTTCCATTTTATGTCTACAGAATTGACAAAATAAATTACTTGCAAAATAATCAGGTTGATATAATTATCTATATTCTTATCTTCAACGCCTGACCTTCGATGGAGTTTATAAATCGTTGTTTGATTTTTTGCAGTGTTTACTTATGAGTACCTATATTTACAATTAAAACTCTCTGGGTCTTCTGTGCCTTTTTATCCTGCCCAGGTAGATAATGTAAACGTTTGTTTCGTAGTTTGTTCATATTGATTACATCTTGTTTGAATGTAAGTAGATGTTCGATAATATTATTATTCAATAATAATAATATTATTATTATTTAACTACATAACTTCGTAGGCAACGGACTGGCAAAAGCAGTAGCTGTCCGGAATAAGTCTCTTGAGATAGAGAGTTACGTCCCTTTAAATTCCTCAGTTCGAATCTTGTGCGAGTTAATTTTGACATTCATCCTCCTGTGTCCGTTAAGTCAGCCCAATTGACCCTGCTTCTTCTCAAGAAGTTTCCAGCTTTGTGATAGCATTTTACTCTATTATATAATCTTTCTTCAACTTTTATGCTGTTTTTGTTTAATTGCAGTCTAGCTGTGACCGAAGAGAAAAACATATAATACACAAGCAATCGCTCCTATGATTGGGTGTAGCCAGCAGATCTATCATTCCCTATAAATCATTTATCCTACTTGAAAATATTATTGTATATTTCTGTATGTTTAATGTAAGAATACGTTTAACCCTTCATTCAGTGAACAATTTGTTCTGTCTGCAATGTCCAGTTTACTTCTGAGGCATATGAATGTGCCGGTAGAGATTTTTGTCCCAGACATAATTCTTGATAAATCGAAAATATTATTTGTACACGAATGACTTTCTATTACACGAAATCTGATATTCGAGATTGCTTCGTATAGTTTGCCTTGTATAGTTTACTTTCTTTAATAAACTCTCTATATGTATTGTGTATGTTAGACATATGTTTCATAGTCTTCTTAGATTTATTTGTCTTCGTCATTATTGCATTAATATTATGGTGGGGTAAAGGCGGCGAGCTGGCAGAATCGTTAGCACGTCGGGCGAAATGCTTAACAGTATTTCGTCTGTCGTTACTTTCTGAGTTCAAATTCCGCTGAGGTCGACTTCACCTTTCATCCTTTCGGGGTCGATAAATTAAGTACCAGTTATGCACTGGGGTCGATGTAATCAACTTAATCCCTTTGTTTGTCCTTGTTTGTCCCTTCTATGTTTAGCCCCTTGTAGGCAATAAAGAAATAAGAATCGTTAGCACGCCGGGCGAAATGTTTAGCTGTAATTCGTCTGCCGTTACGTTCCGAGTTTAAATTCCGCCGAGGTAGACTTTGCCTTTCATCCTTTGGAAGTCGATTAGATAAGTGCCAGTTAGGCACTGGGGTCGATGTAATCATCTTAATCCCTTTGTCTTTCCTTGTTTGTCCCCTCTATGTTTAGCTCCCTGTGGGCGTTAAAGAAATATTGTAGTGGTGTATGGCGGCGAGCTGGCAGAATCGTAAGCAAGCCGGGCAAAAAGCTTAGCAGTCTGAGTTCAAATTCAGCTGTGGTCGATTGTGCCTTTCATTTTTTCTGGGTCGATAAAATGCATATCATTTGTGCACTGTTGTGTTTGCAATCGGCTAACTTCTCTCCTTAATTGCTGGACTTGTGCCAAAATTTAAAGCCAATATGGCACTGTTCTAGTAAGTTCAGTCAAACAATGACATTAATGATTCTTTCCAGCTTTGACACAAGCATTTTGATGAGACGAGGAAGTCGACTACATCGATTCCAAACTAGTCTACCATAGCGGGATTTGAACTCAGAACGTAAAGAACCGGAAGAAATGCTGTTAGGCATCTGTCCGACACTCTTAGAAGTTGGCCAGTTCACCTCCTAAACAATACCGTAAGTAACATGAATTGCTATTAATTTTTAAAAACAAACTGATTTTGTGTTAGTGTAAAGTAAAAAGACTTCTTTCAAATGAATTTGATTGACCAAAAGATTAGCCTATGATGTAGTTTTGAACTCCAAAGCTGGCGGTGACGACAAGGTGCCATCTTTCGGAACGAAAGCTTGGCGTTTCGTCTTCTGTTACTGGCATAAATTCTGCTCAGTGACAAAATATTAAAATAAGAGTATCGACTTAACTAACCTACTTATAAATAGTTAACAGGGACTTCCACTTCATTATGAATCGGTGGAACTAAATTCCTGAAATATATTTTATGCCCTTGTTGAACCACTTGAATGTACACTGTTGTGAAGGACAAACGTTGCTGGGCTGACGTATTTTTTTGCAACTGGTAACAAGTAAATTTTTTCTGTTAAGAAGAAACAAATGTTTAAATCAATGCGGTGGATTTGGCCATTCTCCTCGTCTTGATCGATTAAGTAAATGTAAAGGAGTATAAAGTTCGATTTGATCGCCTATACTCATCCGCTCTCCAAATTTAAGATCTGGAATTGTTGCTCTGTTTCTGATAATTGCTTTAATGTTGTTATTGTTAAGTTGGCAAGCTGGCAGATTCATTAGCACGCCGGATAAAATGCTCAGTGGTATTTCGTCCGACTTCACGTTCTGAGTTGAAATTCCGCCGAGATCGACTTTGCCTTACATACTATCAGGGACGATAAACGAAGAACCACTTAAATGTTACTGGGATTCGGTGTAATGGACTAGTCCACAAAATTTCAGGCCTTGTGCCGATAATACAAAAGATTGTTATTAATTTAAGGAAGTGAGCTGGCAGAATTGTTAACTCAAAGGCATTTATTTCGGTTCTTTATGCTCTGAGTTCTAATTCCGCCGAAGTCATCTTTGCCTTTCATAATTTCGAAGTCGATAAAATAATGCGGCATTCAAGTACAGGGGTTGGAGTCGATATAATTGAGTATTCCACTTTCAAAAATTGTTAGCCTTGTACCAAACTTTGAAGCAGTCGTTGGGAGCAATTCTTCATCCGGAGTCGATAAAGTAAAGTACCAATTCAGTGAAGCACTGGGGTCGACTAACCCCAGTACTAATCGACTAACGCCCCACTCCTCATTTTTTGGCCTTGACTAAACCTGAATCAATAATGGTGAACGAAATACCAAATGTATTTAGTAGCGTCCTATCCAGAAGTCAAATTCAGTCGAGGTTGTCCTTGCCTTTTATCGATAAAATGAAGAACAAGTCAAGTACAGCAATCGATTTAATTGATCGTATCTTCTCCCAAAATTCTTGGCTCTGTGCTTGTGTTTGAAATCATGATTAATAAGGTCTCAAAGATAAGAAATAGCAAAGTATCGGACAAAATACTTTTTTTGTATTTCGTTGTTTCTTAACGTTCTGAGTTCAAATTTTTTTGGGGGCTACCATGCCTTTTATTGCCCTGGTTCACTAAAATTACTATGGAAAACAATCGATTTATTTGTCAAAAAGCTTGAAGAATATATTTAAGGATCTTGCAAAGATTGACATCTTTGTTCATGAGAGTAGTGACTGGCTGAATAAGCGGAACACCGAACATAACGTTGTGTAGTATTTGGTTAGATCCTTAACATTCTGAGCTTAAAACTTCTCCAGAGTTGACTATGATTTTCATTCTTTCGGTATTCATAAAATTATCTCTATGCTAATTAAAGCATTTTATTTTTTACAGCGCATTAATATGTTCACGACCATCTTGTTTACTGGTTTCTCTGGACTCTCCGCAGCATACTTGATGAGAAGAAGTCCTGTAAGGGAGATCCATTATGATTCTCTGACAGCGAAGCGTAACCGTTTCTGGGAGTACGAGGAGGAAAGAAAAAGGTCATTTACCATATTTGTCTGGTACATTATTAAGTAACATCAAGAAAATAAAAAAATAGAAGTTGATCACGGTCGAATACGAACTCAGAGACCAAATCATCAGAAGAAAGTTGTCTAATACTCTAACGATTTTCCTCGTCTACTTGTTCGGTTTTTACATCAATATATTCCTGAAAACACACGAGCATAAGCTATTTTTTTGTTTATCAATATTAGGGAAGTGACAACTGTGATTGCAGAGCACCCAAGAATATATCTCGCAGATCCATTTGAAATCTTGTATCGATTTAACTTTTCACTAACCATTCCAAAATCTATGGCATATCAAGTACAGGAATTAAATTAGGAAAAAGGCCTCTGAGAATCTAGTGTTATTGTGGAAGGTGATAAATGATATAATCAGTAGAATGGCCAAGTAAAATTTTTACAGAATTTAGTTTACATCTCTTTCATTCTTTCGGTATTGATAAAATTCTATGTCAGCTAATTGTGTCATGTAATCGCCCATACCTAAGTTTTTATGATTAGTATCATCGTAAAAGCAGTGGATTTGGTAGAATCGAGAATTGTTGGAGCGTCAAAAAAATACTATAATGCATTTTGTCCAACTCGTGAATAGTTCTGCCAATCTTAGTGCCGTAGCCACAACGCGATCATGCTAATTAGTTACTGCGAGCTCATCTTCGCTGCTTCTTCGTCATTAAAAGCAACATTTTTAGCCAGGCTTTTTAACAATGTTAGTTTCTTTAATAATCCTGTTTTTGAAGTGTCACCAGTACATAAATACTTTTGTTTTAAGTAAATGCTTATAGACAATAGGGTGCTACTGAGAAATTCTTCTATTTGTAAGTCCATCGCATGCTACCTAAAACTCACGATGAATCACTTGTTGACTTGCGTATCATAGTTTCTTCATGACTTATCTTCCCTGTTGATCGTCCTTCTAAAATTAGCAGCGAAAACTTCCATAAATCCTATAACATTATTTTCTTAAACAGAAGACATTGGACGTCATATATATATATATATAACTTTGATATGTTTCGACCAAAGATTGGTCCAGGTCATGTCTAACTCAATAACACCACCTGATAGAATCTTCTAAATTCATTTTGATTCAAGTTTTGTGGTGTCAGTTCTTGTTGAGTGAGTTGTATCCAGGTATAGGTGGCTAATCTGGTATCCCTTGAAGAAATTTGTCCAGATTCCGTTTAAAGATGATGGGACCTTTTTCCTCTTTGATTTGTTTTGGGACCGTGTTAAATAGGATAGGGCCTTTTGAGGAAAAGAAACTGTGTTGCAGTTTATTTATGTGTGAAATCTTGAATTGGGTAGGAGACGTATGGCACGTGGTCCTAGCCTTGGATGGATTCTGAAACTGATGTTGAGGTCGTTTGGGCAATGCTAGTAATATATTTCTCCACATTGTGCAGATGATGTATCAATCACAGCAGCACTGGAGAGGACACAGTTTCAATGCTTTAAGGTGTTCCCAATAATCGAAATCTGTCATGCACTTAATTCTTTTAGTGAATGCCTTCTGGGTTGATTCGTTTCTCGAAATGCCTGAAAGAGAGAATGTATAGCCACAGCTGCAATGCCTTTCACCGTAGATCTGCTCAATTCAACTAGGCTATAAGCAGAAACCATAAGGAATAGTTATTTCATTGGCCCTTGAGGGATGGAAGTCCAATCCCTTTGAAATCCGATAGTAAAGAAAGAAACTCAAACACATGTTTACCCAAATCTTCGCTGTTCTGCCTGTAAAATTATAATGTGGAATACATGAAATAAGATGTAATTGTTTGTACCCATTAATAAGGTTTAGCTAATAATAATTTAGATTTAAAATTTAGTTATCTATAAAATTCTATTTCCTCTTGATATCAGCCTTAACAGTAGCTTAATCAGGAATCGAGCCTCACTCGTATATAGACTTTAACTAAAGCTACTAAGCACTCTATATTCCTGAAACTATTAAGTTACCACTGTAGAACAGTGGACAGGCAGAATCTTTAGAGCACCTAAGGTGCATCTAACTATTTTGTACCAGCTCATTTGCACTTATAGTTCAAAACACGACAGAATCTACTCGAGTATCTTCATTCGTCACACGGTATAATTCACGCCTTTAAGCTGCCATACAATTTAATCAGTGTCTTAATCGCAGCACGGTTTAACACCATATCTGACCATTGTACTACTCCTTTGAGTGAGTCTTTTTGCAAGCATTCGCATCTGGTCTTCGGTTAAAGAATAAATTTCTTCTGCCCTTCATTCAACTTGCCGTGGCTGTTTTAAAGAGAGTTACATCCATTTCTCCTGCTGAAACTATATATATATATATATATATATATATATATATATATATATATATATATATATATATATATATATATATATATAATATAATATAATATAATATAATATAAATAAGTAACAATTGAAGGACATTCATTACGGCTGTTTCTAACGACTTCTTTAATTGATTAATGAGTACATTATATCTTTATAATATATATTCCGACCTAATGAGGTGCCTCAACTTAGTACCTAATTCAACTGAATCTTACTTATGTATATGTATGTGTGTGTGTGTGTGTGTGTGTGTGTGTGTGTGTGCTTGTGTGTATGTGTGTGTGTGTGTGTGTAAATAAATATATACACGTAGAGAAATCGCATTTGCCAAGGCGACAAATTTACAACTTTAATAAGCATCAGAGTCTTGTTTATTTATATTTTGCATTGGAATAAAACCATTATTTAAAAAAGATTTTACTTTATTTTTTTTCATACAGAGTCGCAACTGGACAATATGGTGCTGGATTACCTCATTAGAAACCTAGAAGTATGTCGCTTGCCATAACATATCATACATGTCCATCGTCTAGTGGATGAAATAGATTTCGTTTCCGTAAAACAACGAACCAGCTGACCAGTCGAAGAAGGCCACACTACGTAGTCGTTCAACCAGCTAGAAATAGCAACCGCTCCTCCCTCAAATTCGTCTTAAATGAAGGAAGAACTGAATATTATAATCACTGATACACAGAAACAAAATCGGAGTAGATCACACTTGGAATGATATTGGCTCAATTGGAATTGTATTAAGGAATAACAAGCAAGTGCTCTATATAATTTATACTAAACTTGAAACTTGCAGGGTATCTTCATAGCAATGTTTAAGTTGTCTAAGTGTAATTCTTCTTACCATTCAGAATTGTTCCTCCTCATTCCTCCATCTCTCTCTCTCCCTCATTTTCTTTCTCTCTCTAAGCTAACAGAGTTTAAACATAAATTAATGGATACATCTCGACAGGTAAGTCAAAGAATGAACTCATTTTATTATACTAAGAGTATAGCGCACATACGTTTACTTCTATGAATACAATATGCATACAAATATACAATAAGCGTACAGCGCAGAGTTGTGTGTGTTTAAAATAAGAGTATAATGCAATACGAATCTCAAATCGTGTATGTGTATGTGTATATATGCGTGTGTGTATGTGTATATATGCGTGTGTGTGTGTGTATGCATGTACACACACACACACACACACACACATATATATATAAAGACATGAATATATATATAAATATATATATATATATATATATATATATATATATTAGGGACAAAATCCAAAATTACAGGTAAAAAGTCAATTAAAATCAATTTATAAAAAATTATAATTAAAATTATTATATTTATTATATATTATATTATATTATATTTATCTTATGATATTTACTTTACTTTATATGATAATCATTTATTGTGCTTTTAATTATTAATTTTTCTATATGTGATAGTGGATTTTCATCGATGAGTTCTTGAAACTTGGTTATTTTCCCTAAAACTATATACTTCAGGCTGATGACGAGCTAAGACTCAGAAACATGTCCCTGAATGCTGGCTAGGCTGGGTGGGGGAGCGTGTCTCCCCTTCACAAACTTAAGGACACAGTAATTGTGTCAAGGCCGACAGGAAGCGGTCCAGCTTCCTAGGGCTAAACAGCAGTAGTGTATTCCCTTATTGGGATTGTCACATTAAGTTGACAATATACTACAACTTTGTCGCTCCACTACTGCTTAAATCTCTCTGAGAGATTTAGAAATATTATATTTCTAATATATATATATATATATATATATATATATATATACAAGAATAAGGGCAGGGAATCGTCAATTGTTTTGTTTATGCTTTTCCCTCCGGTTTTTTGTTCTATGTGTGCCATAAATATCGCCATCCGTTTAGACAAAAATTTGTAGTTTAGAATCAGTAGTTCTTTGACTGCT
>NC_142932.1:102028081-102038081 GCF_046866305.1 Octopus bimaculoides | reverse complement strand
AAAAGGAGCAAACCTGCCTAGAGAGTTAATGGAATAAAAATTATCAATAAATTTGTTCGCTGAAAAATCAACAGCATTGCAACAAAAAATCGAAACTGGAATGTTGTTTCGAAATGGTAGAAGTGTCAGGCTGCTCTACGTCTGTACTCTGCAATCGATATGCTGAAGCACACTGATGTGCCACGAAACGATGCTAGGTGTGCCGCAATGTAACCTGAATATAATTTTTTTTCCCCTATACATATAGTCATAGCTTTAGCTCAGGTGTGCCACCGAATTTTGAAAGAAAAGTTTGCGGAGCACTGCCCGAGGCCAAGAAGATGCATCATCTATCACTGGCTTGTTTCCGTCGTCAGAGTGCAGCTACGCTGAGGCCTCGTCTTGAAGGGTTTGGTGAAACAAATTTATCAGAACTTATTTTCTAGGTTTGGAAGTTTTTATTTTACTGAATCTCTAAATTGCGTGTACGTAAACAAACTAACACCGGCTCTCAAGCAGTGAGGGTGCACACACACAACCACATATATACACACACAAACACATAAACACACAGACAGACAAACACACACACATACAAACACGCATATATGATATATGCATGAGGCTTCCACACAGTTTCTGTTTACCAAATTCACTCACACAACATTTGTCAGTACGGAGCTATTGTAGGACAACTGCCCCAAATCTCACACAGTGGAACTAACATCAAAACTATGTTGTTGCGAGGCATTCAATACTGTGTTTTGTGCAATACAAGACTAACTTTGGTAAGAAAATATTTGATGAAACTCAAGTGTATTGCAGAGTTACGAAAAGAAAAAGAAATCGAATTCAGTTGATTTTGAACTCAGGATCGAGAAGTCAGAAGCCAACAACAGAAAAAAATTGTTCCGCTTTCTGTGCTGTTTCACGTTTAACACAATCGTGTTCATAATTTGAGGTCTAAATCGATCTCATTGTAAACAGATACCACTTGTAATAACAGTCCATAGCTGTAAGCTATAGGACTGTATAAATATTGTATCAATAATTAAATGCGGTGTTAAGGCGGCAATTTGGCAGATCGGTTAGCAGGTCGGACAAAATGCTTAGCTGCATTTCATCCGTCTTTGCGTTCTGAGTTCAAATTTCGCCGAGGATGACTTTGCCTTTAAACCCTTTCGAGGTCGATATAATAAGTACCATTTAAGCACTGAGATCGATGTAATTGACTAACGCCTACCTCGAAATTGCTGGCTTTGTGCCAAAATTGGAAATCAATAATTAAATATCTGGTAAGGCGGCAAGCTGTCAGAGCCGTTAGTAGGCCGGACAAAATACTTAGCTGCATTTTATCCGTCTTTGCGTTCTGAGTTCAGATTTCGTCATGGTTGATTTTGCTTTTCAACACTTTCGGGATCGATATAAGTACTAATTGAGCACTAGGGTCGATGTAACTGACTAACCCCTCACCCGAAATTGCTGGCCTTGTGCCAACATTTGAAACCAATAATTAAGTATTCTGGTAAGGCGGCGAGCTGGCAAAGCCCTTAAAATGCCGGACAAAATGCTTAGCTTCATTTCATTCATCTTTGCGTTCTGAGATCAAATTCCACCGGAGTTGACTTTGCCTTTCGTCCTTTCAGAGTCAATTAAATAAGTACCAGTTACGCGCTAGGGTCAATTTAATAGACTGGTCACCCCCCCCCCCCCCTCATATTTCAGACCTTGCACCTATAGCAGAAAACAATCCTTTAGTAAACCTGTTAGATTGTGACTCTGAGCTTAGGCGCAGAAATGGGAAACTGGACATCAGGCAAGTATATATCAGTAAAGAGACTCTCCTACCACGACGACCACCATCATCCCCAACCAAACTTAGCAGAATCATTTGAAGTTTAATTTCTTATATAACAAATTCAACTGTACAGTGTGGTTGAGAACGATACACTACAACAACAACAATGACGTGGTAAACAGGCAACAAAATAAAACAAAGCACATTTAAAAATCAAAGATTGATATTTTAATTCAACATTTTCTTTCCTGTTAGTAAAAGAAAACAATGCAATATGTATTTATATACACAAAGAAATCATTATTACATATCAAATATAAACTGTGAAAAATGGACGGAGAACTGTAAATTCAGAATGATCAACATTCTGAGCGTGTCTTTCTAAATAACCTTGAAAAAATGTTAGTCACCTCTGTAAGAAATATATTGGAAATCCTCTTAGCCCTTTGTGGAGCATAAGGCCAGTTTCCCGGTTTCCATGGCGTATGTGTTCCCCCCTAGCTGGATGGGACGCCAGTCAATCGCAGCTTTTTAATCAAGAAATAGGAAGAAAGAGTGAGAGAAAGTTGGGGCGAAAGAGTACAACAGGAGTCGCCACCACCTCCTGCCGGAGCCTCGCGGAGCTTTAGGTGTTTTCGCTCAATAAACACACACAACGCCCGGTCTGCGAATCGAAACTGCGATCCTCCGCCCGCGAGTCCGCTGCCCTAACCACTGGGCCATTGCGCCTCCGTAAGAAATATATAGAAATGTAAAAGAAAAAAATTCAAACTTTGTAGGAGTCCATACCTCGTAGAATTCAAGCTGTAATTACTGCCAAAGCTGTCCTACCCCATATTAAAATAAATTTGTTTGAAATTTTAAGGTGTTTCCATTATTTTGTCCAACCCTTGCATATATACGCAGAACCGTCCGACGAACGGGAACGGGAAACTCTGAGTTGCAGGTTTTGTGAGATTTTTGCAGCTTTAACACAAAAGGATATTACTCTACCCTCGGTATTCGAGTACTATTTTTTCCACCTTGTTTTACATTTATGTGCTTACTCGTGTATGTATGTATGTATGTATGTATGTATGTATGTAACGTAAAGGAATGGGGATTTAAAACCGGGGTAGTACCTTATGAGCGCTCTCATACAAACCAGATCAAATGATAGTGAGCAGTCCGAATCATTTAAGATAAACAATTAAACTGTACTTCACTCAGTAGATAAATCCTGAGTTCACTTCATTGGATTTCATACAGCATCAGTGTTTATAATTAAGACATCATAATGAATAATGGAAAATTAGACATCTTCAAAAATGATTTTAAAAAATTTTTTTTCTTCATATTCCATTCCAGCACGTGTTTCTGCTGGATAAGTGTGCTAATTTCGTTTGATATAGCAAATATGTTCATTTACTTGATTTATAATAAGCCAGTTGCAACACATTCAAGTCTAAAGGTTGGCAATCCTATTCAGCTTTATTCGAGGTGTTACTCGTACCAAAGGCTGAAGTAAATATATTAAAACGTGCAAAAATTTTTGGTTACGATTAAAGGAATAGCACAAAGCTGAAGGTGGATGGTGATGTACTGAATGACGGATGCAAAATATTTTTGATAAATTGCAATTTTAGTTGGAGTAAAACCCAAAATACCTAGCAGTAACTGTTAGCAATTCGCAAAGAAAAGGGAGATAATTTTTTTTTAAATAATTTTTACAGAAATTTTGCTGTTTATATTAAAGGGAAAAAAGCTGATCAGTGTTAACACTTAATAAATTTCGAGCTTATGAGATATCATTTGCTAAATATTGTTTTCTGGAGCTTGGTTTTATCAGGGGACATACATTTTGAGAAGCTGAAAAGAATGTTACGAAGAATTTTGGCAATTACATTTCGCAATGGCAGTGATTTAGCTGACTCATTGAAGTAATGGCTAAAATGTTTCACGGTATTTGTCCTGAATCTCAGTGTTCGGCGTTCATATCTCACCGAGTTCAGAGCCGATAAAAATTACTAGTTTAAAATGGTGTGTGAACTGTAGGAGTATCGCACCCGATACCTTGCAGTATTTAATCCAGCTCTCTACGTTCTGCATCAAATTCCACTTAGGTTCTTAAAAAAAAACTTCTTTCACTATTCGCAGCCTTAATATAGCAATTAAGGCATATGTTTTCAGACAAAAGGTGACACTAAATACTTAATGCTAGGTGAAGTCACAAGATGGGTTCCTCCAGCTGGAGAGATGTGTGTAGGCGAGTGAATGGGTGAAGGAATACCGTATATGATAACATCTAAAAAACGCGTCTTAAAACATATAAAAACGCACACATCTTAAAACATATAAAACACACATCTTTAAAAATCACCATAGATCCTATATGCAAAGTTGGGCTTTCTATAAATTTTAATACATTAATTTTTTGTCCTGAATATGCGCTGCTGAAATTGGGGTGTGTCTACTAAACTCGTTCGGTTTTTGAGCCATCACATATAGCAATTTGTATAATTTCAATGTGTGAACAAAGGGGAATAATTCAAAGAGCACCAGGCATGAAATTAGATAATTAGGATGGCATGAAATGGAATAATTCAGATAGAAATATGATAGAACATGCAATAGAAATGCCGTAGCGTCTTGAAGAAAATACGTGTCCGATGTGCCATTTACATATTCTTCTAAGAGATGTAAACCTTCAGATTAATACTTTTATGAAACGAAAACTATTAAAGCTTTTGTCTTTCATGCCCTTCCAAAAAATATTTTTAATGTAAAAACCTGAAAATTATACGAACTGAATTATAAAATCCCACGGGGCAATCTCTTCGTGTCATCTGATCTAAATCACTTGAAAATCACAAACTACCATCCTGAGAAAAGGAAGGACATTGGATTATATAACCCTAGATTAACTGTAACTGGAATAAGATAAGGTTTTTGATCAAAGTGTTGTCCGATGAAAAGGGACAGAGGGAACACTAGCAACAAAAACAACAACATTTGTTACGATTGTTGTTGCTAAATTTACTAACAATTAATAACTTTAATAAAGTGACATAATTAATGGTTTCGTGTCCAAGTCACGAGCAAAGCTGTCGAAGAAGCTTTGTCTTCGCCTGTGAATTCTGTGAAGGTGACTTTATGCGGACGTATATGAAGATGACATCTTGAGTAAATGTACGTTCTTTATATATGTATTTGAATAATGAAATAGAAAGCAAATCTCTAACAGATCGCACTTTATTATCTTAACAGAATAATATTGTCCCAAAAATTTCTGGAATCTTCCGAATAACTTTGATTAGGAGTTTCTTTCTTTGGAACTAACATCAACATTAACACTAACAGCAACAACAACAATACAACATCAAACAATTAAAACAAACAAAAATTTTAATTATCCTGTTCGTCTGAGAATGAATGCGTGCGTGGGTGTTAATATATGTACAAGTATGTACGTACGACTACGTACGAATAATGTGTGTAAGCTTTGATCTACTGGTATGCGTGCGTATGCGAATATCTGTCTGTCTATGCGCACGTCTGTGTGTGTGTGTGTGTGTGTGTGTGTGCGTGTGTGTGTGTGTGAAATATAACGTCTTTTGGACGAGATGAATTTTAAATATTGGATGAAATATATTTTTAGTTAAGTTTCTCAGGAAAAACAGAAATCTCCAACTTGGCCACTGTATTCGAGAATGTTCCTAAAACCACTGCATCCGTTGTTTGTTGTATCTCCCATTACAGGTCGCGCGCGCGCGCACACAAACACACGGTGATAAATACGCAAGCACAGACACAAACACAGCCTCATTGCGTCTGTTTGCCTATACTCACTCGCTTTTGCTCTCACTTCTCTCTCTCTCTCTCAGTACATATATATGTTTGTATGTGTACGCATATATATTTTTAATAACAATAATAATAATAATAATAATAATAATAATAATAATAGGGATAAAAATCCAAATTTACAGGTAAAAACTCAATTAAATTCAATTTATTAAAAATTAAAATTAAATTAAGTTTCACAGTATAAAAAATATATATATATATATATAGTTTTAATTTTCCTAAAACTATATATATATATATATATATATATATATATATATATATGTATGTATGTATGTATATATGTCTGTATGTATATGTATGTGAGTATGGTATGTGTGTACATGTTTGTGTATGACGATCTTAGGTTGTTTTGACAGGAAAAAAAAGTTACGCAATGCATGTAAAACATTTCATTAATAAGCACGAACATCTTGTCACCCTTTATCTTCTGAACAACCTCACCAAAAGAAGTATGAAACTTAGAGCGCGCGCGAGAGAGAGAGAGAGAGAGAGAGATAAAGAGAGAGAGAGAGAGAGAGAGAGAGAGAGAGAGAGAGAGAGAGAAAGACGCAGTCTGAGAGAATGACAGAGACAGAAATAGAGAAATAGAAAAGAAGTGATAGAGGTGGACGATGAAGACAAGCTCTACTGATGCTCTGGATTGCCATTTAAGTAAAGTAAACGGGTGGAGGGTTAGAGAGAAAGGTAAAGAGAAATAATAAAAA
The DNA here is from genome assembly GCF_046866305.1 of Octopus bimaculoides. Taxonomy (NCBI): domain Eukaryota; kingdom Metazoa; phylum Mollusca; class Cephalopoda; order Octopoda; family Octopodidae; genus Octopus; species Octopus bimaculoides. Next base: position 102,031,751 of record NC_142932.1, on the reverse strand, counting down.
GAACATGAGATAAAAACATGCAGAGATGACAAGAACTTTGCAGCCCGAGTCTGAGTATGGAAGCACTAAAGTGCCATAGGTAGTATACGAAATAGTAATTTATTCCTTGTCTGATTCCCCATCAGTGTACCATATCTCCATGTTTTCTCTCCCGCCCCCACTCACCTTCTCCATCCATCACACGTTCTACCCCCCTCACGTGTCTGTGCGTAGACAACACAGCACACAACACAAAACACAAGCTCACATACACACGCATACATATATGGTGTGTTTTGGGCCTCTGTGCGCGCGTGTGCATGTGTGTGCGTGTGTACTGCTATTGCGCGCGTACGCGGTTTGTATGTTGTGTGTCTGTGTGTGTGAATGTGTGTGTGTGTATACACACACACACACACACACACACACACACACACACACACACACACACACACACACACATATATATATATATATATATGCGTATGGATGTGCGTACTGCATCAGCATATAAATACATGTATTTATGTGTTTTTGTATGTATGTATGTGTATATATATATATATATATATATATATATATATACAAATTAAAAGGGTAAAGGTTTATGAATTTATTAATTTATTAATAAATAAACAATTAATAATTTTTACCAAGCCCTTCGGTATGTAAGCACCTTTATCGGTGGAGAACTTATTTAAAAGTTCATATACATTTATAAACATAATTAAGGGATCAGCAAACATTTGCTTCACCACATACCGAAGTTCAGAAATAGCAGCTAAAAAAGCTGAGACTCCAACAGATAGCATTACTTGTAACTCACAAAGGCAAAAACAAGAAGAAAAAACAATGAAAACTAACCATTCCGAAGTTAATGCTATCTGTTGGAGTCTCAGCCTTTTTAGCTGCTATTTCTGAACTTCGGTATGTGGTGAAGCAAACGTTTGCTGATCCCTTAATTATGTTTATATATATATATATATATATATATATATATATATATATTTACATTTATGTGTATGTATATATATATATATAGGTATGTATATGTATTATATATGTGCATATATATATATGTATATATATATATATATATATATATATATATATATATATATATATATATATATATATATATATATATATATATATATGTATATATTATATATATAAGTAAAATACATATATGTATATAATATAATTTAATAATTCAATACAATATAATATGATATATATATAATTGTGTACATGTATTTGTGTGTGTGTGTGCGTGTGTATGTGTGTGTGTGTGTGTGTGTGTGTGTGTGTGTGTGCGTGTGTGTGTGTGTACAGCAATGAGCTTAGCTATCTATCTTCACCTTTATCGGACAATAGATTCTTACATTCGTCTCAAATTATATAAGAAAGATCTAGTGCAGATTGTCCCACAACCGCGCGCAAATCACACACTCGTACACACAGACACACAGTCGCACTGTCAGTTACTGCAGACATACACACAAACACACACGCAGAATCGTTCACTTTCACTCAGAGACAACCACGGAAAGTCACGCGCTTGAAAAATACCAATATAGATCTACTCGCCGGCACAAATGTAAGTCTGCATATGTCGGTACACACACACACACACACACACACACACACATTCACGTAGACACACATAGAACACAAACACGTACAGGCACAAATACACACATACATATAAATATACAATTAAAAAGTATATTAATAGCAAAAAATATTATTATCATCATCATCATCATCATCATTATTATTATTATTATTATTATTATTATTATTAATAAGGTGGTGAGCTGGTAGAATCGTTAGCACGCTAGACGAAATGCTTAGCGGTTTTTCGCCCGTCGCTACGTTCTGAGTTCAAATTCCGCCTAGGTCGAGTTTGTCTGTGATCGTTTCGGGGCCGAAAAATTAAGTACCAGTTATGCACTGAGTCGATGTAATCGACTCACCCCCTCCTCCAAAACTGCAACCCCTTGGGCAAATTTTGAAACAATTATTATTATTATTATTATTATTATTATTATTATTATTATTATTATTATTATTATTATTATTAAGGCAGCTAGCTGGCAGAATCGTTAGCATACTGGACGAAATGTTTAGCGGGATTTCGTCCGTCGCTACGATATGAGTTCAAATTACGCCGAGGTCAACTTTGCCTATCATCCTTTCGGGGTCGATAAATTAAATACCAGTGAAACACTGGGGTCGATATAATCGATTAGTCTCCTCCCCCAAACTTCCAGGTCGTGTGCCTATAGTAGAAAAGATCATTATCATTGAAGGCAGCGAGCTGGCAGAATCGCTAGAGCATCGGACAAAAACATTTCAGTCATTGTGACAATAGCTTAAAGGATTATTACTATCAACATCATTATCATTACCAACATCTCTATCATATATATATATATATATATATATATATATATATATATATATATATATATTATAGGGGTTTAGTTCACAGGTGACCTAAACGGATAGCGATGCTGGGTAAGTGTTGTAACGAATTACCAGGGTTCCAAGCTTGTGACCGCGACAGGAGTTATGGAACTATGGAACTAGGAACTGTTGTAGAATTCCGATACAGTAGATATAAATTTGTTGAAAAGGAAAACAAACACCAAGGCAAGATATCTCAAGTCATATATGTTATTATTATTGAACATTATTAGGCAATTTTTTAAGAAAATTTTTAATTGCCCAATAATTTTAAAAAAATAATAACATATATGACTTGAAATGTTTTGCCTTGATGTTTCTTTCATTTTTAATAAATTTATACACACACACACACACACACACACACACACACACACACACACATACATATATAAAAGATTCAAAGGCACACAAAAAAAGCAGAAAGTGAAAGACGGAAACTGAAAGAAGCTTGTCGTGTGTGTGTGTATATATATATATTTGTGTATCTGTGTGTGAATGTTTTTATGTCTGTGTTTGTCACCCACCACCGCTTGACAAACGGTGTTGGTGTGTTTACGTCCTTGTAAATTACTTATTGTATCCCTGTAAAGAGACCGATACAATAAGTAATAGGGTTAAAAAAAAATTAATCCTGGCGTCGATTTATTCGACTAAAATTCTTTTCAGGCGGTGCCCCAAAGTGTCGGCAATAAAATGACTGAAACAAGAAGATATATATATATAGTGGTTCATCCCATAATGCTTTGTTTTCAATTGCATGAAATTAAAGTCAGAAAGGGATGGGATAGACTACCTGCGTCAACTTGCTATAAAAGCAGGAAGTAATTTTACTTATTCTTAGTGCAAATTTTGAAGAGTGCAGTTCGATTTTAACAGTTATTATTTTCAAAGCTATAATAGAAGTGACAAAGGAGCATATTTGTCATATTTTGCTTTATGAGTTCAATAACGGCAAGAACGCAACGGGAAGCGTGAGGAATATTTAATGTAGTATATGGAAATCGGACAATGAGCGTAAGCCAATATCAATGGTGGTTCCAGACATTCTGAGAAGGGAACTACAGCCTAGAAGACAAGCCTCATCCTGGAAGATCTGTAGAGCTCTACGAAGACGTCCTGGAATACCGGGTGGAACAAAATTATCATCGTAACTGGGGAGTAACTAACAGAGAAGCTTAGATTTGATCATTCAACCATTCATCTATAACTGCATGCC
>NC_142932.1:102015581-102018081 GCF_046866305.1 Octopus bimaculoides | reverse complement strand
AGCATATATATAAATATATATTTACATACATACATACATACATACATACATACATACATACATACATATATATGTGTATACGGGTCTTTGTGTGAAAGAGAAAGAAGAAGGGAAAGAGATTGGGTTGCAGAAATAAGAAGAGATAAGTTTAAGATAATCTTTATAGCATGGTTGTGTACTTATAGATACAGCTATCATAGAGTATACCGTTGTTTATTATACTGTTAGAAGCAAGTGCAGCTTGAGCCTTCTATATATCTCAACATCCTGATGTATTTGCCAAGACAATTAGGAACGTTTTAGAAGGCACGCTTTTCATATTTAATGCATAATTTTTTTTCAGTTTGATATAAATATCTTCATACTTGACCAGATGTTCTAAGAAGAAATATGTGTTCATTAAATAAAGAGCCCGCAATGCAGTTTCAATACCTGAATGAAGTTATTTCATTTCACATAATATACTAGGATCTTACAACATCCTAGTTCTCCACTTTATGTGTGGATGGAGAACATGAATAATTAATACGTATTTATATCGAGTTGTGCTGTAGATGGAGCTGCAGGACGTTAGTCAAAATATACAGTTTGTGTAATATTTCAGTTGCTTGTATTTAGTTACTGAGATGAAAAAATGTCGAGATAGGCCTTTCCTTTCATCTACCTAATGGAATCTAGAGTCAATCAAGTAAGTACTAGTCATATGCACGGGTCGAAACAATCGATTATAGTTGTTCCCAATATCCCCCCTCCAGTATTTGCTACAATAAAGTGTATCAATGTCTATATATATATATGCAAAAAAGTTCATGACTTTGGGTGAAAGAAAATACAGATGGATCAGTAAATTAAGATTTTATTGAACATCTTCCTCTCTCTGAAAGATTGAAAGATGCAGCATATTGTTGTAGGCCTAAGTATGGGTTCAAAGTACTTCGCATTTCAATCATCCAAGGGTGGTGGAATAAGAACGGGGCATCGACACGATTCAGTTATAAGGAATATGATGTTCCCCATGCAAATTTATGGCCTTGTGAAAATTTGAGTAACGTTAGCACTGTCATTTTGCGAAGGTCCAGAACTTTGGTCATTTTGTCAATTGTCGTTGAAATCAAGTTCTCAAAACGATTTTGATTTTTTATTAAATCCACGTCATTTAATTAAATCTATCATGTCCCGGGAAAGTGCAAACCCTTCACAAATAAACATTTACTTCATTAAATTTACAAACGCCTTCTTAAACTACATAGAATTACAACGAATATTACGAACGATGAAGAGGGGGGGGAAGGTTAATTGGATAGAACAATATGAATTCATTTATTGTTATAAAATCATATATTTTATATAACTATGTGACATAATTTTATGAAGAAATAAATAAATATATCGAAAAAATAAGTGCATTTGAATAAAGAAAAATATGATTAAAAGACTGATAAGAAACTTCTTTTTAAAGTGACAATCATAGACAGCATAAATCGTCAGCTGATTTTGTCGGAAGACAGAAGTAACTAAGCGATAAGTTAATAGGAGCAATATCATACAAGTGTGCGGGAGAGGGGTGAAAGAGAGGTGGGGGGTTTTAAGCGCGTGCTATGAGGAGAGTGGAGCGGAGAGTGAGGAGAAGAAATGAATAGAGAGTGGAGAGAGAGATAAGAAATGAGAGAGAGGGAGAAAGAAAATGCAGTGTGGATATGAGAGAGAGAGTGTTGAATAATGGATAGAGAGAGAGAGACAGAGAGAGAGAGACAGAGAGTGTGTGTGTGTGTGTGTGTGAGGGAGATGGAGAGAAGGAAAGAGAGAGAGGTAGATGTGAAATGAAGAGCTGCAGCGAAGAAAGAGTATCAATGAAGCAAACACACACACACATGCACACACTCATACACACACACACACACACACGCAAGCAAAATCAAACGTAAGTGTAGGTATGTATGTATGTATGAATGTATGTGTGTGTGTGTGTGTGTGTGCGTGTGTGTATGTGAGTGCATACATACATGTATACATACACACATATACCTAGCTATATGTATTCATATATATATATATATTTATGTGTATATGTGTGTGTATAGAAAGAGAGAAACAGGGTGTGGGGGGAGAAGTAAAGGAATCATCAACCGAGACAAAAAGCTAGATATTTTGCATGTGTGTGTGTGTGTTTGTTGTGTTTGTGTGTGAGTGTGTTTGTTGTGTTTGTGTGTGAGTGTGTTCGCGTTTGTGTTTGTGTATGAGTGTGTGTCTGAGTGTGTGTGTGTGTGTGTGAGTGTGTGTTTTGCGTGTGTGTGTGTGTGTGTGTGTGTGTGTGTGTTTGTTGTGTTTGTGTGTGAGTGTGTTTGCATTTGTGTGTGTGTTTGGTGTATGTGTGTGTGTGTGTGTGTGTGTTCGCGTTTGTGCTTGTATATGAGTGTGTATCTGAGTGTGTTTTGCGTGTGTGTGTGTGTGTGTGTGTGTGTGTCAGATTTCTCTAGGGGAGACAGAACGAAATATAAAA
>NC_142932.1:101990581-101998081 GCF_046866305.1 Octopus bimaculoides | reverse complement strand
TAACTGTATTTAGGACGCCTGCATGTAGGACAATCCCACTACCCCTGTCATTTTTTAAAGCTTTACTTCTGGGTAAATTTAACGCTCAATATTGCGATTTGACGAATAATCCGTTAATTATCATGCTAACAAAAACTATGATTGTAGTTAAAAGAATTGAGAATAAAAATCCCACTTTGGGAGCGGGTTCTTAATCAGAATGTTTTTTTTTTAAATATCTGCATATCTCAGGTTTTTATTTCCTAGGAATTGACTTAGGCTGATGCGATCCACTTCGAATATTTAAACAATAATTATATAGTTTATAAACAACATCAATTTGTGAGCTTTACATTGCATATGCTACACTTATGCAGCCACAGAACCTGGGTGTTTAAGAGTTCAACTCTGTGTCATGTGATATTTCGTGAGACACTCAGATACTCTATCACTGTCTTTGGTTGTGATTTGTCAGAAAGTTGATCTTTAATAAAGACATATATATATATATATATATATATATATATATATATATATATATATATATATATAATGTGCAGTAGTTTAAGAAGGGAACAAACTACATTGCTATATGTGTACAAAAGATAGGCAAGCTTTCATAACAATATGCAGTGTTACATAACTATATATATATTCTTTTATTCTTTTATTCCTTTACTCATTTCAGTCATACGGCTACGGTCATGCTGGTGCACCACCGTGGTCTTTCTGATTTCCTCATCCTGGGGCGTTTCACATCACCACTCCTGTATGTGCGTTTGTCCCAGCTGTTGGCCCAATCGGTGTATAAGGGTGTTTGATTCCGCTGCCTTCGTCTGTGTTTCAAGTCTTGCTGTGGAGAGGAAGATGTTTTGTTCCTTTTTGAAGACATCTACTTCTACCTGAAGATTTCTTAATTTTTCTGGCAGCGCAGTGAAGAGCTGTGCGCCTTTGAACCCGGAGTGGTACAATACGATAACGGGCAATTCAATGCCGAAATTAAGTGCTAGCTCCTCTAGAGTTTTCCCTTGTTGCATATCTCTCACGCCTTCGCTCCAGGGAGTAAAGTAGCAGTTTTCCCTGTAGCTCATCCGCTGCACTGTTTCAATCTTTTTAGTGTAGTGGCGTTGGATTTCCTGTTAGTTTGCTGTTAGTTTAGCACTATGTGGTGACCTTAACTTGGAGCAGTAGTCCAGGCAGCTGAAAACAGAGGTTCTCCACAGGGTCAACATAGTTTCTTGGTCTCTTGTCTTGAAGGACTTCAGTATCTATCCTGCTAGTTGTCTGCACTTTGCTGCCATCTTGGTAATGTGCATATAAAATGATGCGTCATTGGACATACTGATCCTCAAGTCTTTCACTGCCAGTGACTCTACGATTGTAGTGGCTTTGAGTCCTGTATATGCAGGCTATAATGCATACGTGAGTTGATAATGCAGTGTTTGAAATTTTCCAGCGTTGAACTGCATGTTGTTTATTTCGGCCCACTTCTATATCGAATTCAGGTCCCGCTGTAAGCTTTGCGACGTCATCTTGGCTTTTTATTACCCGTGATAATTTTGTATCATCGGCATAGCTAGTGACAGTGGCTGTTCGCGTTACTGTGGGCATGTCTAAACGGGCAATTATGAGCAGTAATTGCCCCAGAAGAGTTCCCTGAGGAGATACAACTTGGGATTTGAGTTTCCTCAGAAAGGGCACCATTGGCTTCAAATTCTTGACATCTTTATATATATATATATATATATATATATATATATATATATATGTGTGTGTGTGTGTGTGTGTGTGTGTGTGTGTGTGTGTGTGTGTGTGTGTGTGTGTGTGTGTGTGTGTGTGTGAGTAAAGTCATGTTTAGCAGGTACTTCCAAGATTCTTTGTTTGTTGAATTAGCCCTGTAGTTCCATCTGTTTATATTTCTTTGATCTGTTGTTCTTCCCTCTCTCTTTGAATTCTCCTCTTGTTTCGGTCACATTTGATTGCCTCTGGTTGTCGACGCTATTCTCGGTACAACATAATTTTTCAGACTCAGTATCGCAGTATTAACAGTGTCTTCTGCGTTTAGTAATCCTCTACCACCTTCCTTTCTTATAGATAGATTTTGTCGGTATTACTTTTAGTGTGGTGTGCATTGTGCATTGTACATTTTGTGAGCAGCTTTCTAGTTCTATCAAGTTCTGTAACTCGGGTTTTGTCCGTTTCAGAAACGAAGGAGAGCATCTCAATATTATTATCTCCCCTCTCTCTCCCTCTCCATCTCTCTCCCTCTCCATCTCTCTCCCTCTCCATCTCTCTCCCTCTCCATCTCTCTCCCTCTCCATCTCTCTCCCTCTCCATCTCTCTCCCTCTCCATCTCTTTCCCTCTCCCTCTCTCTCCCTCTCCATCTCTCTCCCTCTCCATCTCTCTCCCTCTCCATCTCTCTTCCTCTCCATCTCTCTCCCTCTCCATCTCTCTCCCTCTCCATCTCTCTCCCTCTCCATCTCTCTCCCTCTTCCTAGCTACAGCTTTACTTTTGGCATATCGTGATAATCTTATTTGATTTTGAACTTCAGTTGAATGTTACAAACGTTCATGGAGTAGGTAATAAGTCTGCCAGATTTTTCGGGTGATGGAATAATGATAATTGAGTGCCGTCACATATAACGGCTTTTACAATGATAAGAAGGAAATAATCAAATGAACTATCTTTAAAACAGCATCGAAATCATGTGTTTGGAAATCCTCTTCCGCAATGGTTTCAAATTTTGTCACAATTTTAGAAATTATAAGGGAAGGACCTTAGTGTTCAGCGGTTTTTATTTTAGTAACCTCGAAAGGATGAAAAGCAAAGTTGACCTCGGCAGTATTTGGGTGCAGAATGTAAAGAGCCGAAAGAAAAGCCGATAAGCATTTTGTCCGAAGCACTGACGATTTTGTCAGCTCGCCGCCTTAAACCACGATTTAAAACAAAGAGATTTAAAACTGAGTAGACCTAGTAGGATTAGCTTTCACGACAGCTAGAAGGACAACACTGTTCTCACTACTCTCAAAATGTCTCAAAATTATAATGGGCTGAGAAAAAATGTCATAGATATAGAAGCAGAATGCTCACAGTTCCTAATGGTAAACTTGAGTGAAAATATGTAATGCTGAATCGGTTTCTAACCCTCAAAACCTATGATATATTGACGACATACACAACCATTCAATTTTGAGTAAATGCAAACACTGTTGAAGTTATCGCGCAATTGTGTTAGATGAATAGGCATGAGATTTGTACACTTCTTGACTGAGAATCGAAACCGCATCAACGAATCAGCGACCAGAGATTTTAGTCCTACTCTTTGAAATTCGTTACACTAATATTCAGTGTAATTATCCTGGATCTTTGACTATGAAGGAAAAACAACGGGAAGAGGACCGCCAAAATCCTTGGGTTAAAGGGAAGCAGTTATCCCAAAACCAAAGACCCAGTGCAAATGCTTGCAACGCAATGAAGGCACCAATGACTTGGTCATGGTTTGAAACCACGCGACGCTATGAAGCTCATCGCCAAATATATGTCGAAAAGGGATTTTCCAAATGTTATTTTCATCATATATAAAGTGGAATGGTTACATCAGGGATGCAAAACTGAACTCACTGCCGGCGATATGGTGCGTAGGACGTAACACGTGGTACATTATTTATTTATTTATTTATTTATTTATCTTTGTAATGTATTGAAATAGGACGAAAGCCAAAACGCAGAACGAGAAAGCAAGAAGAAAATTAAAAAAAAAAGAAGATATTGCGAGAATGTACATAAGCATTTATTAACGAATGAGAATGTGTGACAAAACGAGAGAGAAGTGTTACGGAGGTTTAGAATGAAAATGGAGTGAGAGAGAGAGAGAAGAACGAAGAGAGGAATACGAAACTGGAATCATTACGGCATGTGACTATGGGATAAAGCCTATGAGATATATATATATATATATATATATATATATATATATACGCACACAAATATGTATGTTTGTATGTTTGTATGTATGTGTGTATGTGTATGTGTATACACATGCATATATGTGTATGCATCGATGTATATATCTTTGTGCGTGTGTTTATATCTCTTTATGACTGTGCTTGTTAATTTATCAATGCTGCTTGTTTGACTATTTTACGTATTACGTATTCATTACGTTGTTCGTAACACTAACTAAAAGAAAGCTATATAATTATACATCATTGTTTAGGATAGTTATCAATATACGCCTTCATTAGAGACGTGTCTTACACCAAAGTTGTTCACGACAGTGCACTCTCATTAGTGCCGGAGCTTAATCAGGTTTCCTTAGCGTACAAGTGAACGAGAGTGCAATACGGCCTACTGAACGGGTTGGCAATCCACTACAGGAGGTTACCGTCAGCTCTCACTGGTACCAGTTTGTAAGTGGACGGGTGTAAAGTCAATAAAATTGTTTTGCCATTGGGTCCTGGAAACAGGATCATGACTTTGCGATCGCGAGTCTAACACTTCTAACCACTAAGCCACACACCTTCATCATGAATGTGTAGCGTGTTATGAACTGATCATGTTACAGAATATTGTGTTCCAGAAAATGTTGTCGTAATTCAGAATTCCGTAACGTGAAACCTCTTATCATATTGATTTATATTTTTCTTGTTGTACACTGAAAAGCGTTCCGACGGAAATGTTTTTTTCAAAACGAAAGAAAAGAAATGCTAACGAACACACGAAAAAAAATCCCCCAGAGTGTACAGACACACAAACGAAAATGTCTCATAGTAGGGAACAATCTCATTACAAATAATATTACCAAGTGTTTGATAGGCAGTGGTGTAGTGGTGTTACTTGGAGGCAGAGGGGAACTATCCCTTCCTTATAATTAGCATAATCAGCTCCTGATGCAGGATTGAACTTAACTAAAATTATTTGACTTAAACAGCACCATATTTTTTGTACAGCTAAGTAGTACTGACCCTCAGAAATTCTGGCTTGGTGTCCAGCGTGCTGGGTGGCACATATCTTAGATTTTATTAAGACATATCTCTAGAACCTACTTTAATCTCAGGGTGCATCTGCTCTGATAATCGACGGCAAAATGAGCTGCTGCGGATCACATTATCCCAAAGTGTATATGCATGTGACCGGGGACTACATGTATGTAAACTTGTTTTCCCACTGAAACTCCGGACATGAACTACTCGTTGATCGGAGTTGGGTGTATGCCGCTGCAAGTACACGTACAAGTAAGTACAACCAATTGCAGGAACTGAGCTAATAAATATTTCTTGCTAATATTTACGTTATTTTCATGATTAAGAAATGTCCCTGTAATTTTTATGCTATATTCACAATTAGGATAACTATTAGTGAAGATTTATAGGCCTTCCTCTGCAAGTGCCAACCATTTCTCTATAATCTTTGCAGCCAAGTGAAGTCGTATGAGTAGAAATTCTATATCAGCTTCCTGCTTTGCAGCTCACTCTTTTTCAAACATATTCAATTCCACAGTAGACAAAATTTTCTCAGTGTGACCCTACGCTATTTACTCTTTTACTCTTTTACTTGTTTCTGTCATTTGACCGTGGCCGCGCTGGAGCACCGCCTTTATAGTCGAGCAAATCAACAACAGAGCTTATTCTTTGTAAGCCGAGTACTTATTCTATCGGTCTCTTTTGCCGAACCGCTAAGTTACGGGGAGGAAAACACACCAGCATTTGTTGTCAAGCGATGCTAGAGGGACAAACAGACACACAAACACACACACGCACACACACACACACACACGCACACACACACACACACACACACACACACACACACACACAGATATATATATATATATATATATATATATATATATATATATATATACGACGGGCTTCTTCCAGTTTCCGTCTACCAAATCCACTCACAAGGCTTTGGTCGGCCCGAGGCTATAGTAGAAGACACTTGCCTAAGGTGCCACGCAGTGGGACTGAACCTGGGACCATGTGGTTGGTAAGCAAGCTACTTACCACACAACCACTCCTGCGCCTTTATCAGCCATTTATTTATCAAATATCTTGTTGAACTTGATGCGGACTCTCTCATGCTGGAAAACCTGTTATGTTGCGGATACAGTTCGGCAATGTTTTTCCAAAAGCTGTTCATAGGTGGGGGACTTCACTTTATCTTATAACTTGCCAATATTATACACGGCATGTATCGTGATGGAATTTTTACCTGAAGTATTTAAGTGTGTCTTCATTCTCTCTAAAATTACTTTTATGAAGTGTTTCAAGTTCTCAGATAATATATCGGAAATTTAGGTACCACACCATATTCACTGGGTGAAACAATGAAGATGTATTTTTGAGAAAATATTCCATTCTTACATTATAACAAAGATCGCTTAAGTTCACTGGATGGAATCAGTGAACTATCTAAAAAGAGCAATGTCGTTGAGAAATATTATGCCTGGCACTGTAAGGCTAAAAATAAATGTTAACCAGTATTGGAAACGGCTCATATTTATCAAGCTTTCTTTGCATATCAAATCACCGCTAGATTAAATTTAGCATTGCTCTTGAAAGCCCTTGCTTCTGGAACAGATACACGAGTGTGACTCAAATTTCATACCAGAAGTGTTTTTCCACGAATAGCTCCATGTGAATCTGAAAGCTGGTGATGACTTTCTTCACAAGAAATAAAAGTCATAGTAAGCTTATTTCCAACAAAGCCCAGTTTCATCAATATTGTACTATTTCTCAAATGTATATCTTTTTTTCCATCAATAATAATCATAACAATTAGTTTCAACTTCTGTACAACAGTGACAGATTCACAGGTCATGTTGCAGCCATTGCTAACAAGAAAAAGTTTATATCAGAAGTTGCATTTTCCACTTCTGCAAATTGTCATCCAAATGTTTTAGATTTCGTTTGAATGACCATCTCGTTTATTGGTACATTATCTCCAATGTTACTGTTGATCCGTCGAGGCGCAATGGCCCAGTGGTTAGGGCAGCGGACTCGTGGTCATAGGATCGCGGTTTCGATTCCCAGACCGGGCGTTATGAGTGTTTATTGAACGAAAACACCTAAAGCTCCACGAGGCTCCGGCAGGGGATGGTGGCGAACCCTGGTGTACTCTTCCACCACAACTTTCTCTCACTCTTTCTTCCTGTTTCTGTTATGCCTGTAATTCAAAGGGTCAGCCTTGTCACAATGTGTCACGCTGAATATCCCCGAGAACTACGTTAAGGGTACACGTGTCTGTGGATTGCTCAGTCACTTGCACGCTAATTTCACGAGCAGGCTGATCCGTTGATCGAATCAACTGGAACCCTCGACGTCGTAAGCGACGGAGTGCTAACAACAACAACATTGTTGATCCACACCCATTCAAGTGTAGCTCGGATTAAATCATCACTTCAGATTTACGAAAACGCTATGCTTGGGCGCTTAATGGTGTAGCTGCAGGAGCACTTTAGTAAATGTTATTTTCATTGTCATAGTTTGCTCTCATTCTTTGGTTACACCACTTTCCA
>NC_142932.1:101983081-101985581 GCF_046866305.1 Octopus bimaculoides | reverse complement strand
AAGTATTTGGCTTCAAAAAGGTAAGTTCCGGGATCTATTTGATCGACTAACGTGCTTCAAGGTGTGCCCCAACATGTATGTATATATATATATATATATATATATATATATATATATATATATATATATATATAGTAGCATTATTGTACATGAATGTGGGATATCTATTTCAACTCATAAAGAAAACACACGTGCACACACTTACGCACGCACAAATACACACATACACGCATACATCCATATTTGAGTTAATGGTAATTCTTGTGAAAAGCAAGGGAGACAATTTCGCAATTTAAATTGACTAAAATTTAAAGTGACACGTGACTTTTATATATTTATTGATTCGCTTTATTTTTGAATACATCGGAATAGGACGACAGTTTAAACGCAGGGCGAGAAAGTAAGACGTGAAAATAACATAACTTGTGATATTGCGAGAATGTATATAAGCATATCTGAATGTGCGACAAAAGGAGTTTCACTACCGTCTGCACAATGGTCTGAAATTTAAGATCTTTTGTACCGTTTTGACGGAGTCTCGATTTACCCAATGTTGAATGCTTCTTTGCGTCTTCTGCCGTGATGTGGGTTCATCTAGTATCTCAGATAGAAACCTGTCCAGACGTTCCTTGAAAACTTCTATATCAACACCATGTAGATCTCTGAGGTTGCCTAGCAGGATGTTGAAGAATTGCGGGCCATTTAAATGAAGACTATTGCAGTGCTGTGTCCTTATTTTAGATGGGGATGACGGGATCGTTGGTATGATGCAGTGCCGTCCAGTTCGAGGATTGGTATAGCTGTCAATTTCAAAATTAGGAGCTAAACCCTCTAAGATCTTCTAAATATATATCACCGCATATCTCTCTCGTCTTCTCTCCAGGGAATAGAGACTCAGCTCCTTTAGCCTCTTCCAGTGGCCCATCTTTTGCATCGAGTCAATCTTCTTCATGGGTGCTGGATTGCTTCGAGAGTTCTACAGTTTGTTTCGTACTCGCTAGGGACCATAGTTGGGAGCAGTAATCCAAGCGGCTGAGAACGAAAGCCCTCCATAGGAGTAATATATATATATATATATATATATATATATATATATATATATACACTGGCACTCCGTCGCTTACGACGACGAGGATTCCAGTTGATCCGATCAACGGAACAGCTTGCTCATGAGATTATCATGCAAGTGGCTGTTCAGCACACACACACACACACACACACACACACACACACACACACACACACACACACACACACACACACACACACACACACACACACACACACACACACATATTTGAAAGTCTTTCTGAAAATTACTTAATACAGTTTTTAAGTATAAAGAGGATTTTTTAAAAAATTATTTAAAAAGAAAAAAGAAAAAGTCATAAAACCTTCTATCAGCATGTCACTAACATTTTTGGTAGAAAATGTTTTCCTAGTGTGTGCGAGCGTTTTCGACTATTCTTTTAATTAATTTATGTACTCGCACACACTGGCGCTTGAACAACCTGATAAAAGATTTTATGATTAAAAAAAAAATCTTCTTTATGTCTATATATATATATATATATATATATATATATATATATATATATATATATATATATATATATATATATATATGCACGTACTGCTGCAGCGTGTTAATGGATGCCATATTGTTTGATTGCTGACATATAACTCACTGCAGAATTATAGTGGACGCCACATCGTCAGTTTATTGATATAAATCTTAGCGGAGCAGTCTCCTTGAGCAATAAGTACAGTACCACGTATGGATGTATAAAATATCAACTATTCCACGTTGAATATTATCACTTTAACAAATATGTATAACATGAATAGACTATTTGATAAAATGGATGACATTGTGAAGCCCATTCGCTGGAACATTTTCGTCTTGCGATCTAGTTGCATTGGAAACGGCTTAAGAATATACATAACGCCTGAAAAAGACTCCAAAGTGTCCTGCCACTGTAATATCCAAAACTGATCTTGTAGACACGATAACTAGCATACACTTCCGTAATTATATTAAGATCGATAAATAAAAAAAAAAAATTTGCACTGACATTTAGAATTTCAGGAATTCTAAAACTATTTTTATTTTTTCCTATAAAACCAATACGCTATATAAAGTAGAAAATGGTGTGTGTACATTATATATATATATATATATATAAAGATAGACAGACAGATAGATAGATAGATAGATAGATAGATAGATAGATAGATAGATAGATAGATAGATATAAGCTACTACTTAAATTATAATGTTGATGCAAAAAACATTTGGTTATCTCGTAAATTGCAATGAGCTAATAGGTTAAAATGTCTGGCAAAAAGTCAGGCATACCTCAAGCAAAAAGACGACAAAGAAAATTTTGCATCTATTCCAGCATTTAGACTTATTTTCCCAGATAAACGGACATTGGGCAAGTCTAGAAGAAGATTAGTAATAGCATTATAAAATAGATCCATTTAAAAGTAATCCACT
>NC_142932.1:101953081-101973081 GCF_046866305.1 Octopus bimaculoides | reverse complement strand
GAATATACGTATATATATATATATATATATATATATATATATATATATATATATATGCGTGTGCGCGTATAGATGAGTGTTGTTGGTATGTGATGGGGTTGTACAGGGTATATTGCAGTATAGCTGTATGTATGGTGGAGCCTATGGCTGCTATTGATGTGTATGTGACGATGTGTATTCATGTGTTTGCGTGAGTGTACATACATACGCAACATACATGCACCTTATACACACACACAAATGATATATATCATTTTCTATCGGCATTAAAATATTGGTTTCAAATTTTGGCAAAAGGCCAGTAATTTTCGGGGGTGTGGGTAAGACGATTGCATCGGTCCTATTGTCATTTACTCTTTTACTTGTTTCAGTCATTTGACTGCGGCCATGCTGGAGCACCGCCTTTAGTCGAGCAAATCGACCCCAGGACTTATTCTTTGTAAGCATAGTACTTATTCTATCGGTCTCTTTTGCCGAACCGCTAAGTTACGGGGACGTAAACATACCAGCATCGGTTGTCAAGCAATGTTGGGGGGGGGGACAAACACAGACACAAACACACACACACAGACACACACACATATGTATATACATATACATATATACGACGGGTTTCTTTCAGTTTCCGTCTACCAAATCCACTCATAAGGCTTTGATCAGCCCGAGGCTATAGTAGAAGACACTTGCCCAAGGTGCCACACAGTGGGACTGACCCCGGAACCATGTGGCTGGTAAGCAAGCTACTTAACACACAGCCACTCCTGCGCCTAATTGTTCAACAATTATTTATTTCATCAATCCAAAATTGATAAAAATGTAAATTCGATCTCGGCAGAATTTGAACTCAGAACGTAAATACATACGGAACACCGCTAAGCATTTTGCCCTATATGCTAACAATTCTTCCAGCTCTCCACATCTAATCTGCACTGAAATATTGATTCCAATTTTGGGCGCAAGGTCAGCAATTTCGGAAGAGAGTTAAGTTGATTACATCGACTCCAGTGTATGACTGGTATCTTATCGATCCCGCAAAGATGAAAGGCTTTGTCAACCTCAGCGGAATTTGTAGCCAGAAAGTAAAAACGTACGAAATGCCCTTAGACATTTTGCTCGCCAAATTAACGATTCTGCCAGCTCGCCGCCTGAACAAGCATCAAAATATTCTTTTCTTCTCAAGGTACAAGTTTTTGCGGAGGGGGCCAGTCGATTAGATCGACCCCAATAAACACACAAACACTGGTACTTAATTTATCGATTCTGAAAGGATGAAAGGCAAAGTCGACCTCGGCAGAATTTGAGCTCAGAACGTATAGACAGATGAAATATTGCTAAGCATTTCGCCCGGCGATCAGCATTACAATATTAAAATGTATATTTATTCATGTATTGATTTCTATTTATTCTGTTGCTGTTCTAAACCCTTATGTATATATGTACATGTGTGCGTGTATGTGTGAGTGTGTTTGTTTGTGTGTGTGTGTCTCTAAAGAGGATATATATATAAAGGATAAAGACCCCATGAATGACCATGGGATTGCACCTAAAATGTTACCTTCCGAAGCACAAGTCGGGGCAAGGTTGTTCGTGGAAGACCAGTAGTCTCCCTTGCAGAACAGCCTCCCCTCTCCATGTCACCAATGTTAGCCAAGTGAAAGGGAAAGGCTGTCACACTTTGGCACCAGTGACGTCGCGACACATTTTTACAGCTGAGTGAACTGAAGCAACATGAAATAGTCTTGTTCAAGAACATGACACATAGCCCGGTCCGGGCTGTGTGGTAAGTAGCTTGCTTACCAACCACATGGTCCCGGGTTCAGTCCCACTGCGTGGCATCTTGGGCAAGTGTCTTCTACTATAGCCTCGGGCCGACCAAAGCCTTGTGAGTGGATTTGGTAGACGGAAACTGAAAGAAGCCCGTCGTATATAGGTATATATATATATATATGTATGTGTGTATGTGTTTGTGTGTCTGTGTTTTTCCCCCCAACATCGCTTGACAACTGATGCTGGTGTGTTTATGTCCCCGTAACTTAGCGGTTCGGCAAAAGAGACCGATAGAATACTAGGCTTCTAAAGAATAAATCCTGGGGTCGATTTGCTCGACTAAAGGCGGTGCTCCAGCATGGTCAGAGTCAAAAGACTGAAACAAGTAAAAAAGAGTAAAAGAGTAATAATATAAAATACAGTTATGGTTAAGGGTGGAGAGAGTCCCATGCCTATATGCTGAAAATAGACGCTAAATCGTCAAACCACTTCAAACCATCACATTTATAACACACGTGTTGAAATCGAATGAGTAGGCTGACATAAATTCATAAAGTAATAATTATGCCCTTAATTACAATTGTATTATTTACTATTATAAATCTCTACATATGAATTTACCTTGATAGGTCTATTTTATATGCTGGCTACTGATAAAATTGTCAACGATTTTATCAATAATATTAATACGCTAATATTTTTGTACATACCTGTTGTGTGCGTCACACTTCAAAGAAGTGACAAAGCGAGAGAGAGGAGGATAGAGAGGAAGTAAGAGAGAGAGAGAGAGAGAGAGAGAGAGAGAGAGAGAGAGAGAGAGAGAGAGAGTGAGAAAGAGAAATGGAGAGTGAGAGAAAGTGAGCGAGAAAGAGAGAGAGAGAGTGAAAGAGACAGTGAGTGGGGATAGCTTTCGTTTTGTGTTTTTAAGTGTTTCAGAGAGGAATTGAGAGAGAAAAAAGAGAGAATGAAAGAGACAGGGAGTGGTGACGGCATTTGTTTCGTGATTTTAAATGTTTATCACATTGCAAGAGAAGTAGATACATAGATACATATACACATTGTTAAATCAAAAGCGGGAGAGAAGAGAAACACAAAGGAAGTGAAAGAGAAAGAGAGAAAGTGAGAGAGACAGTAGATACATAAATCCAAAGAAAAGTTCATACATAGATACATACACACAGAATATACTGGATGTCAATTTCACTTTTCATTATCACACGACGATAAAATTAACTCACAAATGGCTGAGTACTCTACAGACATGCATAACATTAACGTAGTTCTCAAAGAGATTCAGCCTCACGCAAAATATGACAAGGCTGGCCCATTTGAATTACAGTTACAACTTGAGACATATATATATATGAATGCATTTGTGTGTGTATGTGTTTGTGTGTGTGCGTGTGTGTGTGTGTGTGTGTGTGTGTGTGTGTGTGTGTGTGTGTGTGTGTGTGTGTGTGTGTGTGTGTAGTTTAGGTTAATTATGGGTAGCTGTTGCCTACGATGCCTCCACAGACAGCACGTCCCTTGTGGATGTCTAGACATGTCAGAGGTTTTGATGTGTATATATGAGTGGGTAAATGTTTATGAGTAGATAGTGAGAGTAATAATGGAGGGTAAAATCAGATATCGAGAGAGATATTGAGATGAATCTGAGAGCTGAGTACAGATAAAGAATGAAAACAGACAGAGAGTAAAAGATGAGAGGGGAAAGAGTGCCACATAAAGTATTGCAAATGTGTAACAATGGACCTAACACGATGAAGAATGCTTGAAATATTACCGAAATCACCATCGAAACATCTATCTGTTTTATAGACATTTTATAATTGTAAAATGGACGTCTTGTATGATATGTCCTTTTACAATAACACGATGCCTACAAAACAGATATGATGGTTATGTCTGTTATTTTCCGATTAGGACCAACCCGGGGAGAAAGAACAATAATTAATAACAAAACCGATTCGTTATATGCTAAAAATTAATAACTAAAATTGAAGTTACCAAATCCGAAGCGCAGCGGTTTTTCTGTAATCGCAAGCCAACTCTCGTCAGAAAGATATGATTCTCAACGTTCCTGCTGTATCGTTTTGCCCCGCACACCATAAAAAGCTAACACGCTTGCTTCATATAGATGTCGTTTCTTTTATCTTGCTTCTTACTCTATTTTGATAGAATATTTAATCGAAACATAAGTCTATTTCTTCTCGTTTTCCTTTTATTCAGCGTGCTGTTCACTATGCACAACATTCATTCATTTCTTTTTTGTATATATATTCACATTTTGTTCTCTACTTGTCGAATTTTTGTCTACCTGTTGTAATCTCTAACGTTGTCCATCTTTCCGTCTATTATTCCCCACGTTTCATTTGTGCTATTTCCTT
The DNA here is from genome assembly GCF_046866305.1 of Octopus bimaculoides. Lineage (NCBI taxonomy): Eukaryota > Metazoa > Mollusca > Cephalopoda > Octopoda > Octopodidae > Octopus > Octopus bimaculoides. The sequence continues at coordinate 101,968,927 of NC_142932.1, read as the reverse complement.
CTTACAATGAGCCCTTATTTGAAAACGGCAGTGAATGATACTAAGGATATTTAGCTGCTATTTCTTGCAAGCGAAGTGATCAGTTAGAGTGAGTATATCTTTCGCTTGTCACACAGGCAATGTTACAGTGTAGATATCCAAGTAATAGAAGTGTCATCCATACGATATCAAGCGTTGATTGTTTATTTTGTCATGCAATGGCAAAGTAAATAATATCTATTTACTGCTTTCATATAGCATTACATTCTGGTGATCTGATCTCATCCTTGTCGTAAAGTATACAAACAGAAAGCGATCAACTATTCGATCGCATAAAAGAAAACAAAATTCTTTCTCAAACTACGCTCGTAGAAACAGTGTGTCCAATAACATATATGTGTGCGTGTGTGTGTGTGTGGGGGGGGGGTAAGTGTGAGTGTCAGTGCGTGCGTGAGAGAGAGAGAGAGAGAGAGAGATATGTGTGTTTGTGTAAGGGTGTGTGTGTGTGTGTGTGTGTGTGTGTGTGTGTGAATATTTGTCTGAGGTGTATGCATGTGAGGTGTTTGTGAATGCGAGGTGTGTTGAGGTGCGTGTGTGTGAGCGCGTGTGTGAGGTTTGTGCGTGAGAGAATGTGCGTGTGTGAGAGAGAAAGTGTGTGTGTGTATGAGAGAGAGAGAGATGTGTGTGTTTGTGTAAGGTGCGTGCGTGTGTGTGATCTTATGTATGAGAGGTGTGTGTGTCTGTGTGAGTGTGAGTGTGTGTGAGAGAGAGAGAGAGAGATGTGTGTGTTTGTGTAAGGTGTGTGTGTGTGTGTCAGGTGAGTGTTTGTCTGAAGTGTATGCGTGTGAGGTGTCTGTATGTGAGGTGTGTGTGTGTGTGAGAGAGTGTGCGTGTGTGTGTTTGTGTAAGGTGTGTGTGTGAGAGAGATGCGTGTGTTTGTGTAAGGTGAGTGTGTGTGTCAGGTGGGTGTTTGTCTGAGGTGTATGTGTGTATGTGAATGTGAGGTGTGTGTGTGTGAGATGTATGTGAGAGGTGTGTGTATGAGGGATATGTATGTGAGGTGTGTGTAAGGTGTGTGATGTGTGTGTATGAGGTGTGTGTGTGTATGAGATATGTGTATGTGTGTGAGGTGTGTGTGAGGGGGATGAGGTGTGTGCGAGTGAGGTGTATGTGTGTGGTGTGCGTATGTGTGTATGTGTGAGGTGTGTGTATCTGAGAGAGAAGACGGAAAATATTGGCCAGCCAAATCCTACAGAGAATCGAATCCCGTACCTCTCAAACTCCGCTATTATTTAGCGTTATAAACAAACGGTCAAAGGTCACTTAGCGCTCACCCACAATTTGAAAGTACAGAGTTCGACTCGATTCTCTGAAGAGGCCTGATGACCTCATACACATATACCTCACACACGCACCTCACACACACACACCTTACACACACCCCAAGGCGGCGTGCCGGCAAGCTGGCAGAATCGTTAGCACGCCGGGCGAAATGCTTAGCGGTATTTCGTCTGTGGTTACGTTCTGAGTTCAAATTCCGCCGAGGTCGACTTTGCCTTTCATCCTTTCGCGGTCAATAAATTAAGTACCAGTTACGCACTGGGGTCGATGTAATCGACTTAATCCCTTTGTCTGTCCTTGTTTGTCCCCTCTATGTTTTACCCTTTGTGGGCAATAAAGAAATAAGAAACGTTAGCACGCCGGACGAAATACTTTGCGGTATTTCGTCTTTACGTTGTGAGTTCAAATTCCGCCGAGGTCGACTTTGCCTTTCATACTTTCGGGGTCGATAAATTAAGTACTAGTTGCGTTTTGGGGTCGATCCAATCGACTGCCCTCGCTCACCCAAAATTTCGAGCCTTGTGCCTAGAAGAGAAAAGAATGTTATAGCAACTTCGGAGTATTCTTGACGCTTGAGATTAACTCCTCTTCTTATATGCAAATGCTATCAATTAACATTCGGGAGATGGGACACACCTTCAAGTGGCTGCAATAAATATAATGTGGGAGACATTTATAGGGGTATATGCTGAATAGATAATAGATAGATAGATAGATAGATAGATAGATAGATAGATAGATAGATAGATAGATAGATAGATAAATAGATAGATAGATAGATAGATAGATAGATAGATAGATAGATAGATAGATAGATAGATAGTGTCGTCGTTGTGGGGATTTCATGTCACAGTTGCTATTATTTGTAGTCGTTGTTGTTGAGAACATTCAGAGGGTGAACATTCTTTGCATTTTTTTCCCCTCATGTTTGTAATCACAGTCTGATTTTGTTTCTCCCACAGAGGTACAGAAAGCCATAAAGCGCATAAACAAAGTGCAGTTTTGTTTTTATTCTTCAAGCAATAAAAACATAAAAATATTTGTCATTGCAGACAAGATGATGTCTAATTTTTAATTGTTTCTTCAAGTTTTTCAACTCTACCGTTCCTTCTTCTGGGGTCCTAGCATAGGATATCCGTCAAGAACTTGAGCCAATATAATCAACAATGACGATCCCTCACAAATTTGTGACCATGTGCATATATATATAAAAGAATGGTTTTGCGGAATGAAATGGAATGAAATGAAATGTAACTATGTTGGAATTGAACTAGTAACATAAAGAATTTATCTAAGTAGTAATTTGTCCGATCCACTATCGGTTTTGCCAATACATTGCCGTTACAAAATAATAGGATGGCGGATTAGCAGAAATGGTAGAGCGACGAACAATATGCTTCCAAGTTTTTAAGTGTCTCTTCAGGTTTTGAGATCGAAAACCACTTGGGTCGGTTGTACTTTTCATCTCTCCGGGTCAATATTATCTGGTAGAACCCGTCTAGTATGAGAACTAATATAACCGATTAGGAGCCAGCATCACCAATAAATAAATTAATTAATTAATAAAAAGAAGTTTATGCTTCTATTAAAAACAAATATTACAAAATAATCCCAATGTAAAAAGGAACAGAACAGAGCATGAGTGTATTACTCATACAAAAGTAATACATAAATTCTCCCAAGATGATGATGATTGTGTGTGTGTGTGTGTGTGTGTGTGTGTGTGTGTGTAGGCGCATGGCTTAGTGGTTAGGGTGATGCGAGGTCGTGGGCTCGATTCCCAGACTGGGCATTGCGTTATGTTCTCGAGCAAAACATTTCATTTCACGTTGCTCTCCGATCATTTCGTCATCTGACATGTGGCACATGTTGTACCTTTACAGGCAATGTCGATTTGATGGAGGGAGTGAGTTTATGTGAACACAGACATTTGATCACCATAAGCACACCACCTGTGTGGTTGTTCGGGAAGAAATTCTTTTCTTTATTAGCCACTAAGGGCTCAACATGGAGGGACGATATAGTACATACGAGTGAGGTTATACAGGAAAACGTGTACAAAAAATAGCAATAGTAATATATTAATAACAGTAATTCTCCAAAAAGGGGAGGTTTCTTGGGTTGTGCGTGGAAACCCCACAAGCCACGAAATGATCTGATCGCTAGGGCAACAAAGTGTACGTATTTGATTAGAAATTTTTGCTCAAGTCAGACCCATTCATTCGAGCTATTCTTCCAACATTTACCTATAAACAATTTACTGTTTTGGCTGACGGGAAGGTGAGTGGTTTTCTTACTCCTCTGGCTGTCTGTGGGTGTTTCCACGTTCACATTTTTATAAAAAGTTTTACTTAAAATAAAGCAGTTGTTTACTGTCAACTTAATGTGACAGACCCATTAACGGAATCATACTGCAGCTATTTAGCCCTAGGAAGCTGGGCTAAATAGCAGCAGTATGAATGCCTAAATGAGTCTGTCACATTAAGTTGACAGTAAACAACTGCTTTATCGTAACACTGCTGCTTACGTCTCTCTGTGAGATTTATAATTAGATCATTTCTAATTTTACTTACAGTTTTCTGAAATTTGCCCACTGCATTAGGATAATTTACTTTTATGTCAATGAACGTGTTATTTGAAATGCTGAGGGTCTGTATGTGTGGTGGTGCTTTGGGTGATGCACAAAGAAAATTGCTTGAGGTGATGTCGGTGCGTTCTTGTATGTATTTCATTAGTTGTGTATTGTTTTTGTGTTTATTGTAGTAAGGTTCATTGATTTTTGTGGTGGTTTCTGTTTTGTGTGCGGTGCTGGCAGTGGCATTGGTGGTGTTGGTAATGTGAGTGTTGTGGTTGGTGGAGGTGTGAATATATCTGTGTTATGGGAAGGTGCTTTGGTTGTGTCCGTTTTTCGTTTTTTATTTTTGTGGAACTTCTTCCCACTCTTCTCTGTCGGTTTTTTTGCTCATGTCCGAGTCAGACTCAGGAAGGGGTAACTCTGTTGAGTTAGTATCTGTTCGTGTTTCTTTCAGAGCTACCTTTAGAGTTTTTTGTTGTTTTTTTTTTTTTTACTGCTGCTGTTGCTGTTGTTTCTGCCGTACTTTTTGTTGTAGTTTCTGCTGTGTTTTCCGCAGCCAGTCCGCTTGCTGTTGCTGTGTTTGGTATTCCTTCCATTGGTGATGGTAGTGTTGTTGCTACTCTTGTTAATGTTTCTGGTTTGTTTTTCGATGTTGTCTCTGTTGCTTTCTCTGCTGTTAGTTTTGTTGTTGTATCTTCCATAATTTGTGATGCTATTGTTGTTGTTTTGGGTGGAGGTGGTGTTAATTCTACTGTAGTTTGCCTCTGCTTCTGTTGGTGTTGCTGTGATTATGCTTTTGGTGGAATGGGAAGTTTCCCGTCTGATCTCAACGGGCAAAAGACTCTAAGGTGGTCCTTCTGTCTGCAGAGAAAGCACCTCGGTTTACGCCCCTGCATCAACACATGCAACTTTGCGCCTTCCAGTAAAAACGTGGAAATAAAATTAATAGAAATAAATGAACAACAGTGGTTCCCAAAAGAGGAGGTTTGCTGGGTTGGTCGTGGAAACCCACAAACCACTAAAACAACCTAATCGCTAGGGTTTGTGCTCAAGTCAGGCCCATTCATTCGAACAATTCTTGCAACATTTACCCATCTTTCCGCAAATATGTACGAGGACAGCATCTCCCTCTTCAGTCTCACTTTTCTTTTCAATTGGAACCTAAAATAGTTAGTAAGACCACTGCCGGAGAGGAAGGTGCCTGTTCTCAAACCTTTCACCCGCGTCAACTATACAACCTCTTTTGCAATAGCCACTAGACAGAGAGCAGATCTTTCCGGAACAGAACTGCAGTTCCACCCACCTCTCGACTGGTACGGAGATGCGTAGATCTCGTATCCAGCGAAGAGGGTGTAACCCTTCTGGCCCTCGCGAGCAAAAGACTTCTAGGTGGTCCTTCTGCCTGCAGAGATAATGCCTTGGTCCACGCCCCTCAAGCGATACGTTCAGCTTTACAACTTCTGGCAGGTGTATAAGATTTCTAACCCTTTCAAGTGCTTTCTGGTCTGCCTGAATCAACAGCTCCAGTTTCTGCCTCCATCCATTCTGCTGGTGTATTTTGTTTATTTGTAAAATTTTGATTTCTTTTTCGATGTCGAGTAACACGGCTGCTATTACCCAAGCGATGTAAAATTCCGGAGCACCTCCCCATATTATATGTTTGAAGCTCGCCGACTGAGGTGGGTCGGCAGGAGCGCTAATTCTTTTGCTTTTAGGGTCACTGTGCAGTGAAGCTTGATTTCGTCTTCTGAGGGGAAACATACCTTCACAATGCCATGTCTTCTCCCCCTTGTCACGTACTTAATTTTGTTCCAAATTGTTTACTCTCTTTTACTCTTTTACTTGTTTCAGTCATTTGACTGCGGGCATGCTGGAGCACCGCCTTTAGTCGAGAAAATCGACCCCAGGACTTATTCTTTGTAAGCCTAGTACTTATTCTATCGGTCTCTTTTTGCCGAACCACTAAGTTACGGGGACGTAAACACACCAGCATCGGTTGTCAAGCTATGTTGGGGAGACAAAGACAAACACACACCGACACACACATATATATATATATATATACATATATACGACGGGCTTCTTTCAGTTTCCGTCTACCAAATCCACTCACCAGGCTTTGGTCGCCCCGAGGCTAGAACAGAAGACACTTGCCCAAGGTGCCACGCAGTGGGACTGAACCCGGAACCATGTGGTTGGTGAGCAAGCTACTTACCACACAGCCACTCTTGCGCCACTCCTGTTTATAGTTAGTTTTCAATCTTTGTTGCTTGTTCAATCTTTCTGTCTTTTAAAATTAGCGTTTGGTAGATGACAGTTCTACGCGAAATGAGTTGTGTGGTTTCACCAGGTGGGGTTTTCAATATGATATTTATTCCATCTCTTTTGATTAGACACTTCAATTTTTAAAAATCTTCCTTGTTTGCGTTGAGTGTTTTTTGGCAGAGTTTAGTGACAAAATCGAAACCGCGACGGTTGCATATGTTTTTCTCTATCTCGCTAATATCAGTTGATTTACTGGCTGTGGTGGCGTTAGAATTTTTTCTTCGTACATTTCATCATATTTTTCAGTTTGGTATGTCTGTGTGTGTGGGTTGGTTTTGGGCGTTTCCTTCTCTAAGGCTGGAGGCCATGTTTGAAAGAATAAACAAATGAGAGCCAAAACTCATATACACAATACACAACAGAGAATAGAAATATACCCCCAAAAGAGCGAATTTCTATATTCAAGGAAACCTCTCCTGTCAAGGAGATTCAGTTATAAGGACTTTATATGCCACATACGTCATCTAACAACAGGAGTGTCCATGATACACACACACATACATATATATATATATATATATATATATATATATATATATATATATATATATATATATATATATATATATAATAAATTATATACATATATATATATATATATATACACACACACACATATGAGGAAAAATAAAAATCAGAATAAGTAAACTCAAAGAAAGGACCCTTCATCAGTTGCCGGCTCTCTATCTACTCCTCATTTCGAACAGACAGACAGCCGAAAACTGATGAAGGGTCCTTTCTCTGTGCTTACTTATCCTGTTTCCCATTTTTTCTCTCGTTGTTTACGTATTTAACTCGTTCCTTTACTTATTTCATGTTATTTTGCACCGTTGGTGACGTCTTGTACTCATATATGTATGTATATGTGTATATATATATATATATATATATATATATATATATATATATATATATATACATATGTATGCATGTATGTATGTATGTAAATATATTAAGCCCCACTCATCTAAAAGTAGAACGTAAAGACGAAATACCGCTAAGCATTTCGCCCGGCGTGCTAACGTTTCTGCCAGCTCGCCGCCTTAAAGTTGCTATAACATTAAGGAAAAGGATAGGTTTGTTTGTCTGGAGAGAAGTGGATAGTCGTGGGTACATGTATCTGCCGTGAGAGACATCATTGCCAGAGGTAAATTCAATAAAACAAGGATTCGTGTTGTATGGTATTTGCTATAACTGTATTTGTCTATGCTGTTCATATACATGCCACTGACCACTCTGGTTAGCTCAGTTTTGCTTTATTTATACAAATTACCTATGCTATAAATACGTGCTACTCATTTTGTGTTACATCTGTCTCGCAGCTGGAAATATATTAAGGCAATTGTCCTGTGGATAACGCCTATTGTGTTAAAAGCACGTGTCCATAACTGCTCTTTTATCTGTTGATAATAGACCTGAATACTTGTTTACAGCTCTATTATTTTAGTATTGGTTATTTTAAAATAAGGCGGCAAGCTGGTAGAGTCATTAGAACGCCGGACAATATGTTTAGCGACATTTTATCCGGTTTGAAGTCCTGATTTCAAATACCATCGAGGTCGACTTTGATTTTCATCCTTTCGGATTCGAAAAAATAAGTTACCATTTAAGAATTCGGGGCCATGTTATTGACTTGTTCCCTCCCTTAAATTTTCATGTCTTCTTCGTATAGTAGAGATAATTATTGTAGAGAAACAGCCACCGGAGAGTAATAACGAGGAGAGACGGAAAGACCGAACGAAATGCAATTTTACAGAAGAGAAGAATTTCTCTCATCAGCAGCCAAGCAAATGTCAATGCGATTTCGACAACAAAGCCCGAATCCATACTCCCACTGGTATCAGAAATCCTCAGAACAAAATGTGAATATATAAACCAAATATCTGTAACCTGTTCCGAAATCATAAACAAATATATTCCAAACATCAATATATACAACAAAAACTATAACATACAAATAATCACAATTCAGCTTAAAATTTCCTACATGCAAATGTACAAGATACAAAAAAAAAATATTTGACCAATTCACATACCATACATAGCCGCGTATACGACAAACATAATATTTCCAAATAAAAATTAATAATAATCAGCTAATATATACTTCGAAATAAATCATTTATCAGATACTGGATTCTCAGATAAATTCGTTCGTTTGTTTTTTCTAATTTATTTTCATCTTTCCCAGTGTTATTTGAATTAACGTGAACAATACTTTTGTCGTACTGCTTTTTGCCTTGATTTATATCTCTGCACTTCCTCTACAACTTTTTTGTTATTTTTTAAAAATTTAAATGAACTTTTTCTCTTTTCAGACATGTCAAAGATGCGCAAGGGAGAAAAAAAAGGAACGACTCTATATGACACCCTAACATATATTACAATAAAAAACCTACAGTGGTTCACAGCAAAACATGCGCGTCAGATTAGACTGTTATCTATGTTTCCGGATATATATATATATATATATATATATATATATATATATATATATATATATATATATATATATATAAATGTATATATATATAGGAGAGTATTGTAGTTCGCTTGAAGCATTGTATATTGTTTGTAAAGAATAAAAGTTTAGGAAGGTATAACAATGCACTATAGAACTATATATGTACATATATATATAATGTATGTATATATGTATATATATGTATATATGTATATATATGTGTGTATATATATATGTATATATATATATATATATGGGAGAATATACAAAAAATAACAACAGACGAGGACAGGTGGTGTAAATAACAAAAGTATATATTAGTATGACGCTCGGGAATACGGAAAGTCTTTGACGTCTCGAGCTACGCTCTTCAACAGAAAGAATACGGAGACAAGGAGAAAAACACGGAGAAAAAAAATTGAATAGTGTTCAGTCAACGGTCAATCATATATATATATATTGTTGTACTTGGGGACGGTCATATTGCCAGTTTAGCCAATAAAAACACACGCACTGTATATTTGGTGTTAATTTGCTTCAGCTTTATATTACATTATCGCAAAACAAATATATATATATATATATATAGGCGCAAGTGTGGCTGTGTGGTAAGAAGCTTGATTCTCAACCAAATGGTTCCGAGTTCAGTCCCACTGCGTAGCACCTTGGGCAAGTGTCTTCTGCTTTAGTCTCGGGCCGACTAAAGCCTTGTGAGTGGATTTGGTAGACGGAAACTGAAAGAAGCCCGTCGTATATATAAAATGGAACAAAAGCGCAATGGAGGACAATAAAACAACCGGACATATAGACGATACGAAGGCGGACAGGAAAAACAAGGTCATTCGTAGTCAGTCAAGTTACCAGATGTCCTTACAGTTTCGGGTGGTTATATATATATATATATATATATATATATATATATATATATATATATATATATATATATATATATATATATATATCATACAATAATATGGTTAATAATCCAGGGGACAATGATGGATTATTGCACTCTACACTGCCTTCATGTGTTGACGATTCAGCGCTAAGGAATCTTACTGTAGGAGGAAATGTGGATCCTATTAAATATGCAGGGAATGTTGGGACCCCCAAATTTAGTTGTCATTTCTGAACCCCAAAATTATCTCCCCTTAAGTGGTTTTGCTTAAGAAGAAACGTAGTCTACAAATGTATTCTTAAAGGGGAGAATAATTTGGGTAGGGAATATATTAGGAGCACTATTGATTTTAAAAGAAGATATAGGGCCCACATGAGCTGACTTTCGAATGGCAAATATTCCAGTTCTACCACGTTGACATCCTATATTCATGACTTGAAGAGGAAGAGAATGATCTTTACTATTGAATGGTCAGTTACTTGTAATAAGTGCTTGTATTAGCGATGAAACGAGGGTATGAGATGTATTGTTTTTTAAAGTTATCTTCCTTTACCCCTCCTCTTTTCTCTTTATTCAATCTTGCATATTTATTTATCTTCCTGGTTATTTTTGTACGCTATATTCTTATACACTGTATTCTTATACACCTTATTCTTTCCTTAACGCCAATCCTTAATTTCCTCCTTCACACTCTCTATTTCTCTTTCCATTTATTTCTTTTTCTTTCTTTTTACCATTTAATAGCCACCTCCACTACCATTCTGTTGCTGAACGTTGATACATTCGCGTCTATTTCTGGATATTTACACTATTAGGAGTTTAACCTACATGGTTTTACATAGGATTGCACCTCTAAGGACTTACGGACTTACTTCTACATGATCGGAAAGTTGAACTGTGAACATTATGCTTCTGTTTTCTTCTCTTCCTTCATCTCCCTATTCCTTTTCTCTAGTCCTCTGTCATTAAACTATACCTTCTCATTTTCCCTATTGTCTCTGATGACGGAATATTCCATACTCTGGGATATCCCGGAAACAGCTGTAAGACTTTGAATTTTTCCAATAGTAATAACGTATATGACTTGAGATGTTTGTGTTGCCTTAGCTTTTATAGTCCTCTTTAACAATTATATATCCACTATATCGGAAATCTACAATGGCTCCATAACTACTGTCTCGGCTATAACCTTGGAGCTCTGGTAATCCGTTACAGCATTTATCATTGGAATTTCAACATCAACAACAAGGTATTTTTGTATGTATGTATATATGTATGTATGTATGTATGTATGTATGTATGTATGTATGTATGTATGTATGTGCAGGTTTATATGTTCTATGTATGTATTCTCATGCGTAGAGTTACATATCAAGACATGCTCATATATATTTAAATGATAAACTTCTAGAAAGTTCTACAGATTCTACAGTTCGTGTGGTGGATTGGATCTGTGGCCTTCGAATTAGCTTTCTCCTTTCTGGCTTCGAGAAGCCTAATTTCTCAAGATTGGTATTTAGGCAGTGTGTTACATATCCCTGGGTCCAAATAATTATAGGTATAAACCTGAACTTGTAATATGGATAGAGTAATTGTAGATTTCTCAATAGTTCAGCATAGGTGTTCTGTTTTTCACTGATCTTCAGCTTTATGTTAACATCCGCTGGGCAACTAATTTCCACAGCTGTGCAGTTTCTCTTCAGTTGTGCTTACATTTTATTAAGGTCTTCACTGGTACATTCCACCAGTATTCCTTTTATGTATGTATGTATGTATGTATGTATGTATGTATGTATGTATGTATGTATGTATGTATGTGTTTGTGTTTTAATATATAAACGTGTGTACATATATATGCTTTAACTGAGAGAATAATATATACTGAATAGATACAGTACCTACTGTACACATACATTTCAAGCTCACACCCAACTATCAATCAATCAATCTATCTATCTATCTATATATATATATATATATATATGCGAGTAAAAATAAATACAAAAAAGGTGGATTTTTTGTATGATTGTGTATAGAGGAATATATTATTTTGTTTAAAAGAGTTCCAACACTGTCTGTTTTTTATGTTTTATTTATATTCCTGCAGAAACAATGTGGGGTATAGAATATGGAATATACAATATATAATATAAAATAAAATAAAATAAAAATGGATGGCACCATGAAATAAAGTATTGAATGTAGATGAAATATTGAGTGTTCAATATAAAGGATCAAATATATAAATATATAAAGGCGACTCGAGTTTCAGGGCTATTTCCCTTCGTCATGGCCGGTATGACAGTCATACTCTGTGTGTCTGTGTGTGTGTGTGTGTGTGTGTGTGTGTGTGTGTGTGTGTGTGTGTGTGCGTGCGCGTGTGTGCGTGCGTTTGAGCTGTGGAAGAATATGTATGTGTAAAAGTCATAATGGAAGAGAGATATGTATATGTGTATATAAGAGTGCGTGTGCCTGCTTCTATGATTACATAGGCGTGAATAGGTATTTACTTAAAATCATTCAATGCTATATACATATGTGTGTGTGTGTGTGTGTGTGTGTGTGTGTGTGTGTGTGTGTGTATAGACAGATGGCTACTGCACACATGACCATAATAAATAAATCAATAGAAAATATTTTAAATTCTCGTTGCTAATTACTTTGTTAAAATACCGAATTCGTAATTAGTGTTAGTAAATTACTAGCACTAAACTACCGGACAAATTACTGTAAATTGCTAGATGCCTAATTAGTAAAATTACCCTGATTCATGGTTAATACCATATCAACACACCTAATTGAGCACACGGTTAAGTGATTTAAGTTTTGTGCTTTGAAACCCCAAATCGTCTTAATAGTGAAGACTCAAGCTGCCGAATTTCTGATATAAACCAGATTATTTCTATAATAAAGTTGCAGTTTACTGAGTCAGAGTTGCTGCTGTTTTGTTTCTATTGTTGTAGTGTAGCCTAGGTCAGCCGTCTTGGAAGAATGAATGAATGAATCATACTCTAGTTGTGGACGAAGATTGAATCTTACGTCCATTCTGGCTGGACGTGATTGGAGGAGATCTCCAGAGGCTCGACTTCACCTTAGAGTATGCAGAGGGGTTGGCATGGGACCGTCAGTGATGGAGAGCACTGAAGACCCTGATCAGTTCTACGCATGAGGAAGCCTCTGGAATTGCTTTCTTGGAATGACCCCTGCTCCACCAAGCAAGAGTATGAAACCAAGTGGAGCCAAGGAGTACATTGCTTGATGCATACTTTCGTTCTTTTTGTGAATAGGTAGCTGGAAAGAGACTCTGTTGTCACTCATCAATGTCGCTGTTACTGATGTTCGTCGTGACGTAAAATAGAGAATGAGTAACCGCTAGGTTGTGGATTTGTGTTGTTTTAGCTCAAACTTACATTATGCCCGTTCCATGAATTGTAATTCTGAAATGATTCTGCCGACTCAGCTGTAAATACTTTTCGATAAAATTTGGGCGGAGCTATTCACCCCTACAAGTAATGTTATGATAGATTTTTAGGATTTTACAAGTGTTTCTTTGTTGCTACAGAACTGAGTTCTGCAGTTTCTTCAGGCGTAAAAGTTTACCTGCTAATAGACAGGTATACTGTTTAGAAGTTGGAGGATTGTTATTCATCATCTAGTTAAAGTCACAAATCTAGAGTTAAATCCATTCATGTTGTCATGTACTAAATATATAAACACAGCGGCAGCAAATGAGTCAATGCATTCGATAGTGATATGAAATAGCGGCCATTTTAAATATTATGTGAAGGTATGTATGTTCCAATTTGACTGGCCAATGTTTTTCATCTAAATAACTAAAAGTTTGCTTAAAGGCACGTCTTATCATGGAAGAGGTCTTAAGTTATGTGAATTCATATATATTTTCTATTTATTCTTCTATTTTTATTTTCATTTTATAAAGCTCAGTTTCAACCACCTCCCGAGTTATTCATACGCAACATTTCTAATGAGGATTGGTAGCATTGGAAAACCATATGATTGTAGGTGTTAATAAATCCAGTTACTACTGATAATATTAATTATAGGGAATACTATTAAAATATTGAACAGTTTAAATAGTTAACTCCCCCATCGAAAAGATGTTTTGTAGTTCGATGATATTATCATTTCGTAGACAAAGGCCTGAGAATATTTAATGTGATGAATGCTTGATATATTTGCCTGCTACGTTTAATAAACTGGACAGGAATTTATTTTTAAATATGCTCGTCACGAGACAAGGGACAATAGCCATAATCTTCACTGGCTTTCCAAGTAATGGTATTGATGTAATCAATTCCTCCCCGGAATTTCTACAGATAAACGTTTGCAAAAAAACAAATCTTCTTAGCGAGGGAACTGGGAAGTCTTTCCTGAATTGATATAATATAGTGAACTCCGTTTTACGTCTTCTGGTATCCATGTTATTGCAGTTTGCGCACGTCGAGTGGCGGCGAGTAGTGACTTGTAGCGGCCAGGTGACACTGATGCGATGTCACAACTTGGCTGATATTTGGTTTTTATGAAGATTTCTTCTTTTGCAATTATATCTAGTCGGGTTACATTGATAATCATCTGCAGGTTTCGTTGGTGAGATGTCTCCAGATTATTGGTGATGTTATTTGATATATTTCACACGTAACTGCTGAACAGAATCGTTGGTAGAACTACGCTCTTCAACAGAAAGAATACGGAGAAAACAAGGAGAAAAACACGGAGAAAAAAAATTGAATGGTGTTTGGTCATATATATATATATAAGTTATAAATAATAGTCATTACATAATTTTTCTTTATTAAAGCAAATATGGCTTACAGTTGTTTCCAGTAGTCATTATAGGTACGTTACTGATAGGTTTACTCAATTGGTCTATTGGTCAGTTGAGAAAAATTGAACGACCTACAAAAATTAACTCTGCTTTCGTCAGAGCCATTTCTGGTTATAATGAAGCAGAACACTGAAGGAATGGTGAGTGCATATATACGCATGTATGCATAAAATACCATAACATGTAAATTTAACTCACTCATACTGTTAATTTTAATTTTAATGAAACTGCAAGAAACGTATAATTAAAATAAAACTATGAATAATGCAAGAATCAATGTCGAAAAGAGGAGGGTAATTATTTTCTTTAAAGCATATGAAATATGATTAAATACTAAACTGGCCGAGAGATTATGAACTTCTCATTGCCAATGTTGATGATATTACCATGTTTTGGTGGCTTGGAGACATTAATCAAATGTTGGGAATATGCGGTATATTACGGTATTTAGTTACATCCTTTGTACGTTGTGGATCTCAAATGCTGCTGAAGTAAGTTCACTCTTTTATCATTCTAGGGAGATAAACATCTGTGTCTACGTTTCATTTGGCTTTATCACCGATTAAATACCTTAAAAACTGTTCATGCTGAAAGCTAAAATTACTTGTGTGAATAATAATATTCGTGTGTATATGAGTTCGTGTATGAGTTTTCTCCCCCCGCCCCTAATATCGCTTGACAACCGATGCTGGTGTGTTTACGTCCCCGTAACTTAGCGGTTCGGCAAAAGAGACCAATAGAATAAGTACTAGGCTTACAAAGAATAAGTCCTGAGGTCGATTTCTTCGACTAAAGGCGGTGCTCCAGCATGACCTCAGTCAAATGACTGAAACATCAAAAAGAGTATGTCAAAAGCAGCGAGCTGGCAGAAACGTTAGCATGCTGGGCGAAATGCTTAGCGGTATTTCGTCTTTTATGTTCAAATTTCGCAGAGGTCGACTTTGTCTTTCATCCTTTCGGGGCTATAAATTAAGTATAGTTGCTGGGGTCGATCTAAGCGTCTGGCCCCTTCACTCAAAATTTCGGACGTTGTGCCAAGAGTAGACAAGAATAATATTCGTATGTCAAATATGATTCCAAAAATTCACAGAAGAAGAGTGAATGAAATGGTCAAAAAGATAGTCAACAAAATGCTTAACCCCCTAAATTTTGCATCATCTCTTTTGTCAGTCCAGACTTCTGCTTCAGATAATGTATTCTGCTTCTTGTTGACTGACAAAGCGGAATTGTGAAGTGGTTAAAACATTAGACTATCAAATGAGATTGTTTAAGTTTCGTTACAGAATATTTCGTGACGATACTGAATAATAAATGTAATTCATCCTTCCACAAACTGTTGCAAGACAAACACCAAATCTAAAGAGATTTAGAAATATAAAGGGCCGGCGATTTATACCTAGGGATATTTGTTTTTCATA
>NC_142932.1:101940581-101948081 GCF_046866305.1 Octopus bimaculoides | reverse complement strand
ACACACAAACACAAAGATAGATACATACATAATATATACATAATACATATATACATACTTATATACATACATATATATATATATATCTATATCTATCTGTCTATCTGTCTATCTATCTATCTATCTATCTATCTATCTATCTATCTATCTATCTATCTATCTATCTATCTATCTATATATATATATATATATATATATATATATATATATATATATATATATATATATATTCATTCTTTAGGAGGTTAGAGTCTTGTTACTAACGATAAATGTGTTTCATACTGGAATTTGAAACGAAATATTATTACTAGGGCTAAAAAACAAACGAATAACACCCCAAAAGATAATGGAATAATCAGTTGGGGGTCAGCTGAAGATTGTTATTATTATTATTATTATTATTATTATTATTATTATTATTATTATTATTATTATTATTATTATTCTCATTTTTATTATTATTATTATTATTATTATTATTATTATTATTATTATTATTATTATTATTTAAAATCTGGAATCAAAGAAATTGAATTAAGAAAGATGTTACAAATCATCTTTTTTTCTTTATACTTTATTGAGCATCCATCACAGCTACTCCGCCCTTTCCTCTTACTGTATACTGGCAATATGGAAAGTAGGCAAGCGACACCGTGCAAAAAAAAATGATAATAATAATAAATAAATAAACAGAAAAAGAGAGAGAAAGAGAGAGAATTTCGATGCGTGTTGAGATTTTGTATCTAATCAGTGAAAACTCCAACGAGATATGTTGGATTACGCAAAATAATCTCTGTGAACGATTCCGCTTTGAATTATGCCGAAAATGTGTTTAAAAAAAAGTAAATTAATACCTGTCAATGACATATTTTGACTGTATACACGAAAGTAATATTGGCATACATACATGCTTACATATATTCATATATATATATATATATATATATATATATATATATATATATATATATATATATATATATATACATACATATACATATATATACATATAGTTATATATGTATATATATATATATATATATATATATATATATATATATATATATATATATATATATATATATATATATATATATATATACATATATATATATATATATATATATATATATATATATATGCGTGTGTGTGTTCATATGTATATGAGTGTGTGTATATATATGTATGTATGTATGTATGTATATATATATATGTGTGTGTGTATATATATATAAATATATGTGTGTGTGAATGAGTGAGTGTGTATGTGTATGTTACAGAAGGCCAACGATACGTGACAAAATGAGATGGAATATTTTTGTAATATGTTAATTAGAAATGTACTAATCGGTGTAGATCAGAAATCTAAACTTCTGAACGCGTGTTCACTCTCAAATTTTAATTTCTTATAGAATCTATTTTAAAGTACTAGCGTCTTCCTGGCAACCTTGAGAAAAAAAAATGTAACATGGACGATGCCTTCTACTTCGTAAATGTTAATCTTTTTTGCATAATCGAAATGAATGGTTGAAAACACAAAAAGAGTCGGTGAGAGATGTTACAAAAGACAAAACGAAAGAATCTTCAGCATTTTGTTTCATGCACCTTAAATCTATGCTCTGATCTCACTGAATTTCGTTTAATCGACTATATTTTCTCCTGAGGGAAACCGGATGTCTGTCAGTTCAAGAGAAACCATTTGATCTTAAGCAGAACTCCATTTTTTATAATGTACTGAAATTTCACATATTTCTGTATATTTGGAAAATTTACGAATTATAGATGGGAAGTTTTCAAATTTTAGGGTAATAATGTTGAATCTTCAGATGGTGGTCATGACAAAATTCTTTCAGAGATAGACCCAAAATCTTAGAAATTCAAAGATATGATAAAAACACACACAGATGATAATTTTGTTGTTTTTTATGATGGAAAATATGTTGAGAAACTACGAAAAAATAACTAACGCTTATTTTCCTTTCTTACCCGTTATTTAGTCCGAGTAGGACTGGATACTGGGAAAATCAGTGGAATAATTGAAAAACAAACATGTTGTATTTAGCTACGTCTCATTATGTTTTGAGTTCAATTCTCACCGTAGTCAACTTTATCTTTTAATCCTCCTGGGATCCATAAAATAACTTGTCGACTGCATCAACTAAATCTTCGTGCTAGTATTAAGATTCGTTATTTACTCTGAAGAAAAGTTAGACCCGTTCCCTTTGCAGGCCACACAAACTGGTGATGTTGATGCAACTGCTTAAACTAATATACATTAATGACTGTTGAGTAAACTTTTGCAGGAATGTCCTGTATAGCTGTAGCTTGAGAAAATAAGAGTTTGATTAGAAGAGTTTCGTTAGAAGAGATATAAAGGGCTAGACTTCTGTGAGAAGAAGAGAAGTGAAATGCGCAGAGCAAGGAGAGTGTAGAGCCTGAAAGATCAGTAGGGCAAAGATTGTCGTAGAAACGACAGAGCAAAGAAAATGAGCATAGAGAAGCGTATGCGTGAGGTTTTGGTTTTAGTTTTATTACTATTGCAAATTATGATTATTGATTTTGACTGAGCACAGATCGTAATTCTATAAAAACAGTTGATCTTTCAAACTCGGGATGATTTAACAAAAAATCTGTCTGCACAAGAGATATATATATATATATATATATAGAGAGAGAGAGAGAGAGAGGGAGGGAGGCGAGAAAAGAAAAGAAGAAAAGGAACGCTTATGAGGGCTTAGCATACGTTAATGTTATGAATATGTTTCTATTGAATTTACTAATAAATTTTCTAATGTTAAGAAATCGCGTAATTTCTCAAAGTGAATTTAGCAACCAACAAACTAAGTCGTACAAAGATGTTCAATACAATTTACATTTAATGTTTTTTTTTAATTTCCTTTCTAATGATATTACTTTAAAGATTCCCATAAGAAAATTTTATGCAATACCTATGAAACACATTATGATTGCAGAAATGGATTCAACATTTTTTTGTATATAAATGTGAGTTGTTTTATTTCATACTAAATAGTCCAAATTAACACCAGTTCATTATAAGTATTTTGATGGTAATTTAATTCGTAGATATATTACTATTGCATTGTGTTTCATTTCTCTTAACTGTGATGCATAAAATCAAAATTATCAGAGGTAAGATGAGTTACACAATTGTCTTTCACTTTAATTATTCTGATCATATTAATTAATTGTTTAATTAATAAATTCTATATTGATGCGTCTCGTTTGTTAATACTTAATACAGAATACTTCCAAAAGAATAACATCCAGAATAACAGATAACCAAAGCAAACAGGCGAAGAAGATTTGATTTGTTTTTTCTCAAACGAGAAAAACTTCGATCAACATAAAAAAAGTTAAGAGAAGAAACGACAGATGTTTATGTGCAGACCCTTCTGAAGTTCCAAGTGTTATGCATACAAAATTTCCTGCAACTGTCATGGTTTTAGGGGTTGTCAGCAATAAACAACATGTGATGCCTCCTTACTTCTTTCCACACTGCCTTAGAATTAACTCTGCCACCTACACTGAGGTCCTGGAAGTAACTGTTAAGCCCTGGACAGACAGTGTATGCAATGGAAGCCCATATGTGTTTTAGTAAGACTCTGCACTATCACACATGGCTCTAATAATACAGGAATGGATGGCTGAAAATTTTCATGATCACATAACACCTAACATTTGGCCTCCTAGTTCCCAGATCTCAATCCATTGGACCATTATTACATGTGGAGCGTTGTTGAGAGAGAGATCAATGACCACGCGCATAACACCAAATATTCTTTGAAAGCTGCCATAGTCAGGGTAATGTCCAAAATGAACAAGGACCACTTGATTTAGATCTCATATAGAAGCAGTTGAAGCTGAAGGTGGCCTTATTGAATAACATTATAGAAAAGAAGGTTTATTTTTATCCTCATAATATTTTTTGATAAAGTTATCATCTGTTATTATATATGTTTTTTATAAACATAAATCTGTTCTCAAATATCTTATGCACCCTATATATGTGTGTTATTTCTTTACTACCCACAAGGGCCTACACACAGAGGGGACAAACAAAGACAGACAAACGGATTAAGACGATTATATCGACCCCAGTGCGTAACTGGTACTTATTTAACCGACCCCGAAAGGATGAAAGGCAAAGTCGACCTAGGCGGAATTTGAACTCAGAACGTAGCGTCAGACGAAATACCGCTAAGCATTTCGCCCGGCGTGCTAACGTTTCTTCCAGCTCGCCGCCTTAACCCTATATATGTGTGTATATGAGCATTTCATAGTTGGCCTCGACAGACACACATCTCTGCTGTATTCTTAGATATTCTTTTGATCTGTAAAATTACTTCTCATCTGATGATTACGGTCTTTTGTAATGGAGTAATGTTCCCATTCTTCTATTAAAAAGTTACTTAAGAAACAGCTGTAATGAGCTGACATTGATCCATTGTATGTTATTATTCATTTGACTATAGATAAAAATATATATATATTTTCTTTTACTTGTCTCAGTCATCTGACTGCGGCCACGCTGGAGCACCGCCTTTAGTCGAAGAAATCGACCTCAGGATTCATTGTTTGTAAGCCTAGTACTTATTCTATCGGTCTCTTGTCGAACCGTTAAGTGACGGAGACGTAAACACACCAACATCGGTTGTCAAGTGATTTGGGGGGAACAAACACAAACACACACACACACACACACACAAAGGCACACACATACACACACACACACACACACACACACACACACACACACACACACACACACACACACACATACATATATACTCGACGGGCTTCTTTCTGTTTCCGTCTACGAAATCAACTCACAAGGCTTTGGTCAGCTTGAGGCTATAGCAAGAAGTCATTTGCCTAAGGTGCCACGCAGTGGGACTGAACCTGGAACCATGTGGTTGGGAAGGAAGCTTCTTACCACACAGCCACGCTTCCGCTTATACTCTCTCTCTCTCTCTCTCTCTCTCTCTCTCTCTCTCTCTCTCTCTCTCACACACACACACACACACACACACACATATATTTTCTAGTTTATATGTGTTTTTCTGTATGCGTGGGTTTGTGTCTGCTTGTGCATTTTACGATTGCTTCTGAGTAGTTCTCTCTATGCATATGATGATAATCTAAAGTGTCCTATCTGCGCATGCGTGCAGCTGTTTGTATGTGGACTATAATTGTGTCTATCTGTGTTAATAACTGTGGCGGTAGTGGTTGTAGTGACTATGTTGGTGATGGTCTCAGCGACATTAATTGTGGTGGTGGTGAGGGTGGTGAGGGTGGTGATGATGGTGGTAGTTGCAGTTGTAGCGATGGTGTTGGTGCTGGTTTTAGTCGTATTCATTGTGGTGATGATGGTGGTGCTGGCCGTAGTGGTATCGGTGGTGGTGAGGCTGGTGGTTGTGGTGGTGGTGGTGGTGGTGTGGGTGATGATGATGATTATCATGAAGGTGATGGTAGTGGTTGTAGTGATGATGCTGGTTTTAGCGGCATCAATTGTGGTGGTGGTGCTGGTGGCGGCGTGGTGGTGATGCTGGTGGTTGTTACCGTAGAGTTGACACTGGAGTTGTCAATTGTATTTGTAATGGAGATAGTGGGGGGGGGGTGATGAAATGTTTGTGTTTGTTGGTGATTGTGAAATTACTATTGCCTCTGGTTAGTTCTGACTGACCTGGCTTATGGTCACTGGCATTTCAGCCTTAAACATCTTTGTTTTTTTCTTTTCCTCCCCTTTTCTTTCCTTTTCCTTTCCTTTTTATTTTTTGTCTGTGTGGCTGAATTTAGGACTACTTTCTCTAATGTATCATTCTCTTTAGGTCAGACGGCTGTGGTTTGATAGAATTCAGTCGCTATTTCTTGAAAATCAAGTAAACACACAAAGGCTCCTGTCGAATATGGACAGATAATTGTGGGTTATGAAAACGATTGTAGCATTGATAAAATAGCGGTGATGCCGGTGATATTTCTGATGATGGCGTGCATCCGCTAATGGTTCACAATATCGGTCACGTTGATGGTTATTATAATGACGTTGCTGGAGATAGATTTAGTGGTATTGCTGGTGGTGTTGATATGAGGAATGATTAAAGTGTTAATGATTATCGTGATGATAATTTCTGGTTGTCTTGATGGTGATGTGGATCGTAGATAATGGTAGTGGAGGTAACAAAGATCGATCGCGGGTGGTTGGAGTGGTAATGTACGTAGCAGCGATGCTGGTGAGGTTCGTCGTGGGCAGTGGAGGGTAATGTTAATGATGATGAGGATGAGGGTGAGGATAAGGTTAAGGGTGGCACTGGTGATGATGAGGGAGGTGGCGGGTGTATTGGTGATCGCGATGATTATGGATAAGCGTGATGCGTCGAACAAAAGAAGGGAGAGATCGTAACTGACGACTTTTAAGAGAATTTGGATTTTCAATCAACTAGGTAAGGATTGTCGTTCGCTGATCTTAAAGGAAGTGAAAAATAGAACTACTACTACTACTACTACTACTACTACTACTACTACCACTGATGCTGCTGCTGCTGCTGCTACTACTACTGCTACTACTACTACTACCAGTGCTGCTGCTGCTGCTACTACTACTACTACTACTACTACTATTACTAGTGCTGCTGCTGCTGCTACTACTACTACTACTACTGGTGCTGCTGCTGCTGCTACTACTACTACTACTACTACTACTACTACTACTACTACTACTACTACTACTACCACTACTAATAATAATAATAATAATAATAATATTAATAATAATAATAATAATAATAATAATAATAATAATAATGATAATAATAATAATAATAATAATAATAATAATAATAATAATAATAATAATAATAATAATAATAAATGCCCTGGTGCAATACCAGGCAGTGGCTTTCATGGCTTCTGATTAGAAGTGTTATCATGTACATTGTTTTGTCTTGGTATAAAAGATGGGCTACAGCAAATATTCTGCTCAATACCACAGATTTGCTTGTCAGTTGTTTGACCTTAACCAGTTGAGCATGTCCCTTGGTGGCTGATGATATGTGCATCTCTGATCACGAGCGGAAGTAGTGGGGGAGCATCATAGCCATGTGTTCAGAGGAATTCTTTGGAGTTTGAATAATTGACCTTTGGAAATACGGGTGTTTTGTTCATCTTCCTTAAACAAACCTTATTCAGGGATCTTTTGAGCGGGATGGACTACTCGACCTGAAGAAAATTCTAACTGGACCCCACCTGCAAGGTCATGCACTGTTTATCTTGATAAAGATCACCAAGTTGTGCACATATGGTTGTGATGATGTGCCCTTATCAGACAGGTATTCATGATGGCTATATTGGGCTTCATATATTTTATTGATAGTACTCCAATGTCATTTCGATGGCATGCGCTGCTCTCTCACTCAATAATAATAATAATAATAATAATAATAATAATAATAATAATAATAATAATAATAATAATAATAATTC
>NC_142932.1:101930581-101935581 GCF_046866305.1 Octopus bimaculoides | reverse complement strand
ATGTTTCTATGTGGCCTGCTTGTTTGTTGCACCTTGTTTACCATTTTGTCCTTGTTCTTTTGCCACGTCATGTACCCAGTTATGTATTTATATGTACATGTAGATGAACGTATATACATACATGTACATATATATGCATATACTCATATATTGTTTATATATATATATATATATATATATGTATGTATGTATGTATGTATACTCTTTTACTCTTTTACTTGTGTCAGTCTTTTGACTGTGGCCATGCTGGAGCACCGCCTTTAGTCGAGAAAATCGACCCCAGGACTTATTCTTTAGAAGCCTAGTACTTATTCTATCGATCTCTTTTGCCGAACCGCTAAGTTACGGGGACATAAACACACCAGCATCGGTTGTCAAGCGATGTTGGGGGGAAAAATACACACATACAAACATATACACACACATACATATATATATACATATATACGACGGGCTTCTTTCAGTTTCCGTCTACCAAATCCACTCACAAGGCTTTGGTCGGCCCGAGGCTATAGTAGAAGACACTTGCCCAAGATGCCACGCAGTGGGACTGAACCCGGGACCATGTGGTTGGTAAGCTAGCTACTTACCACACAGCCACTCCTACGCCTATATGTATATATATATATGTATATATATGTATATATGTATATGTATATATATGGGTGTGTGTATGTGTGTACATATTTCTGAATATCGTATATGTGTATATCTATATATGGATGCATATCCCTGGATGCACACAGAAAAACACACACGCTCACACACACACACGCACACGCACATACACACACACACACACACTCATACACGACCACATAAACAGTCACATACATACCCACACTTAAATACCAATGTGGATAGAGAGGGAGAAAGGGAGAGAAGGAGAACAAATGAGAGAGAGAGAGAGAGGGGAGAGCGGGACATACCTGACTAAGTAATAATCGATAGGCAATTATGTGTGTGTGGGGGGGATTTATGTGTGTACATGTATGTGTATTTCATTCTTTCATTCTTTTATTCGTCTCAGGCATTTGACTGCGGCCATGCTGGAACACCGCTTTTAGTCGAACAAATTGACCCCAGAAGATTCGATGTTTGCAAGATTCAATAATATAAAACATACAGTTCTATATTAAGAGATGCGGAATTATGTGCATTATTTACATTATTTACATTTGACGGATATTTGTCCTCATCTTGTTTGTTGTTAACACAACGTTTCGGCTGATACACCCTCCAGCTTTCTTCAGGTGTCTTCGGGAAATTTCGAAACTGGTGTCTCATTCCAGGTTCGAAATTTCCCCAAGACACCTGAAGAAGGCTGGAGGGTTTATCAGCCGAAACGTTGTGTTATTGAATGTAAATAATGTAAATAATGCAAATAATGAATATAAAATGTTTTAAATGATTATGTAAATACATTAATTTAAAACAATTAGGTTCATTTTCAGCAACAAATTTTCCTATACACACACACACATATTCGTAGAGAAAGAGAGAGAAGTGAGAAAGAGGGAAAGGGGGTGGAGAGAGAGTGAGAAAGCGGGGAAGAGAGATCGAGGCGCAACCGTGGTTGTGTTGTAAGAAGCTTGCTTCATAATCACATGGTTCTGGGTCCAGTCACACTGCATGGCACGTTGGACAGTGCCTTCTACTATAACTTGTGAGTGGGTTTGGTAGACGGAAACAGAAAGAAGCCCGTCGTATATGTATATATTTTTCGCTGCCTTAATAATAACAATAATAATAATAAAGAAACAAGAAGAGAGCGAGTGTAATCGAATGAGCAATATATCGACACTTCGTGTCTTTCATCTCGATCTGCTTCATTATTGTTTCTTTACTTTCTGGAGGAGTAACATCAATTCTCAAATATTACCAAAATGAAGTAGACTGAGATGATTATTTTGAACTTGTGAAAGACACACTTGCGGATTTATTCAAGAATGGCGATTGGCTGGAAAAAAAAGGTTTGATATATAATTATATAATAAAGGATAAAATCACTAATGATTTTAATAGGAGGCCAGCGCGAAAATAAAAACCTTATAAGGAAATTTTACAAATATTATAATAATTTTATACATAATTGTAATAAAGGATTGTTATATAAAATTATAACCAGGGATTATTTTCGCGCTGATAATATCATTAATGATTTTATCCTTTATTATATAATTAATATAGCAAAACATTTCACTCCTGATCAAATTTGCATTCATTGCGGTAATATTTTGATGTATAACACATGGTTGAACAGAAAGATTGGAATTCTACTTTACTGTATATTTTTGCAGGTATATATATAGCCTGTATGGTTTGGCTAAGTCAAAATGGTTTTTTGTATTCTACCTTCCCACTTGGAGTGTTTAAATGTAGTTACAATAAAATGTCCTTCTACTGAAATGAAATTTCAATAAATTTTCTGTATATTTGTGCAGCTGAACATTGCTCTGCATTTTACATTTAATGTAATGATCACATTGCTTAAATAAATGGAGTCGCATGAAACGATCGTACTGCATTAACCTTCAATATCCTTGTTGCTTATTTTCATTTTTATCACCTTATTTTGGAATTGATTGGATAATACCATACTTAATTCTGGTGCCTAAACTTAAGTACCATATTCACCTTGAATCTAAATTTTATATATATATATATATATACATACACACATTGTTGTACCAAGTCGGTGTTCGTATGCGTACGTGTAAGTACCTGTAAATTTATACTGTGGAATAACAGTACTGAAGATAGCAGTAGGTATAATTTTTTACCTTAAGCTTGAAACGTGATCTTGTACACGTTTAACCAAACGTTTAATTCATTATCTTTCTTTTGCTCGACTACAAACTGTGTCTTTGGAGTTTTTGAAGGTGGTGTTGACGTCATTTGGCGTCTATTTTCAGCGCGTGGAGAGGCATAATGCCAATCCCTTATTATGATTGTGTATATAATTATTATGATATGTATACATATATATATATATATATATATATATATATAAGTCTAAATGTAATTAGAAGCTAATCACATATGTATTAGCACATATAAATTTATATATCTTGGTAAATAAATTTACTTTACTTAGAGTATAGAAAATACAGAATACTATAGAAAGAAGGCATAGATTTTTAACTCGGCAGCGGTTTCTGGGAGCTTGAAAATTAAGTAATAGTTGTAATGCTCATAATTTGCAAATGGGATGTGCGATAGATCATGGTTATGGAACGCGGAGGTGGATGCATAGAAATATCATCGTAATAGCGTCTTTCTTCGTTAGGAGGGTAAGATTGGCTTGTATGTATGCATGTATATTTTTTTCATTTTATTTTCATTTTATCTAGTTTCAGCTCATGAGCTGTGGTCATGCTGGGGCATATATATATATATATATATATATATATATATATATATATATATATATATATACACATATAGTATTAATAAAATAGATGGAACGTGTAATAGATTTTATTGGATACAACACATGTTTCAACACGTTTTGGGTCTCTTCGGGTACATCACTAAAAAGTCTCACTAGAGATTTCCTGAGTCGGCTTACGTACCGCTATATGCCCATCAAATTCGAAAATGAGTAAAAACAGAGAAAAATTATTGAAACGCATTGAAAAAATTCAAATATGAACGTGAGAATTATATGTTCTAGTTTAGAGAAAATAACGCAATGAGCCTTCGCTATTGTAACTGTTAAGAGAAAGAAAAGGAAGTAGAAGCTGAAAGGAAGATACTACTTAGACGAAAATTTTTGGGGGTTCGTGTTTAGTCGCACATATACATACACAGATACATATATCATACGCACATATACATACGCGCTCACATACGCACATCCAAGTATATGGGCATATACAAACAAATAGATACAGGCGCATACGCACACGTATAGACGAATACATACATATATATGTATAGGAACTCATACATGCAGGTACACACGTGTACATATACGTCTGTATCTTGCTTTACGTACGAATATATGCACATATTTATCTATGCTACGTATATTTACACTCGTTCTGGTCTAACGACCCTCCATGTATGTTTTCGTTCAGTTTCGTTGTAAGACTCCACTGTCCTGTTTTTGTTCCTAACTGTGACCCTCCATAAATCCCAAATTTTATTTTGGCACTTATGGGAGCAAATATCTTCGAAAACTCATATTGTCGTTCAATGCTCGAAATGAGGAGTAGATAGTCAGCCTACAACTGATGAAGGGTCGTTCTTTGTGTTACTTGTCCTGTTTTCCATTTGCTTCTCTCTTTGTTTGCGTATTGAACTCATCTGTTTCCGTATTTCATGCTGTTTACTGTTGGTGACGTCCTGTACCCATATATGCATATATATATATATATATATATATATATATATATATATATATATATATATATATATATATATGCATATATATTATTTATATATATATATATACATACATATATATGTGTGTGTATGTGTGTTTGTATATACACACATATATGTATATATAGAGAGATTTTTATATATACATACATATTTATATGTGTTTTATGTCTGTGTGTGTGTAATATGTCTGGTGAACAATGAAAAGCAATCACAAAATGAATTCATCTAAATTTATTTGTTCACGAGATGACTATGGATCTTTCATTATATAATCAATATCGTATAATCAACGGAAGGCGGCGAGCTGACAACATCTTTAGCACACCAGGTTTAATGCTTAGCAGTATTTTCGTCATTCCTTTTTTCCTGAGTTCAAATTTCGCCGAGGTGGACTATGTCTTTCATCCTTTTGGGGTCGATAAAACAAGTTCCAATGGAGCACTGGAGTCATTGGAATCGACTTACACAATTCGCGCAAAATTGCTGGCCTTGTGCAAAAATTTGAAATCATCATCATTATTATTGTTGCTGGCCTTTTAAACCAATATTTTATAGTCGATGTTATATGCTCTTTCAAAATTATTTGTTATAAATTTGTCCTTGGAACA
>NC_142932.1:101893081-101925581 GCF_046866305.1 Octopus bimaculoides | reverse complement strand
TGTTCAGGAATGTTATGTTCGAAATACAGCTGCTTTGGAGAGACAAAATTAAGCTAAGTGGGAAGGTGTTTTTTGACAATAACAAGCTTCCCGTTGTGGTTGTATGCTATCGGGTGGTGTGTGCTGTGGGTAGCACGTTTTCCAGACTGAAATAGCTAACGATAACGTTATGTGTGTTGAAAAGTTTATGGAATTTAAGTGTCGATGGGAAATGTTGACTCTCTACAGCTATACATTTCTGTTTATGTTCATGGAAACGTTTAAGATTTCTGGTGGATTAAACTAGATCACCTCCTTCCCCTTGGTTTAACTATGGTACGAAGTTGTATGTGTGCTCCAGGTGCACAATCGTTTCACTGTAGAAGCTTTTGGAGGCTCATTGTTAATGTAAGCAGTATTTTAGTTAACCATGTCCCTTCCTGAAGAATATATCAGGAATACACCTGCTGCAAGATTGCTAATTATGGTTGAACTCTTAACATTTTTGTGCTTGTAGTAAAGTTTGTGATAGGGTACAAGTTTGGCTTATGTTAGTGACAATGTTATCTGTTTCTAAATTTAGTCGTATGCTAAGGATGATAGTTATCATTATTTTAGTACTAATGATCATATTTAATTCAAAATCCTCAAATATTTTCAATGAATTCATTGTAATTCTGTCCATGGTATAGCTGCTCGTACAGTATGAAATTTTAAAGTTCTGATCACTGTACTATCCGGAACTGAGGGCACGCTTTTTGATGGTACCAAGAATAAGCAATTTGGCAAGAGCTTCCGCTTCTGCTCCATCGTAGTTTTCTGTGAGGAAGTCAAAGAAAAGGCTATTCTTTTTTTTTTTTTTTTTTTTTTCAGGAACAGTAATCGTCTTCATGCAATATTGATGTTCTAGAACTTGTTATTATGTAGATGCTTCAATTAGTAAACTAGCGAATTTTGTCTGGAAATTCAGAGCTTTCGGTAGGAAAGAGTACAAATATAGATGAATAAGTCTTCAATATAAAGGTAGCAGGCTTCAATGTCACGGAGCCACTTGCAGATCTGTTGCCCAATTTTAGTGGTACTTCCGAATTTGATAGCTATTCCCAATCCACTTTTTACTTTTGATTTGGGAGCATATATTTGAGCACCATACTCCAATCTATCTATTTATCTCTCTCTCTCTCTCTCTCTCTCTCTCTCTCTATATATATATATATATATATATATATATATATATATATATATATATATATATATATATATATATATATATATATATATGGGAGAATTCGCGAAAAAGAAAAAAACAACAGACGAAGACATGTGGTGTAAACAACAAATGGATGTATTAGTATAACGCTTGGGAATAGAGAAAGTCTTTCACGTTTCGAGCCTACGCTCTTCAACAGAAAGGAACATAGAAAGAAATAAGGAGAGAAACAATGAGAGAAAAAAAGGAGAGATAAAAATATGTGTGGTGGTCAGCGATCTATCATGGCGAATATATATATATATATACATATATATATATCTTGGTATCAATTTGTAATAACTTAATTATCGAAATAATTAAATGCTAAATCAGTCTATTTAACATATAATTCACAAATCCTTAAGTACTTAAGCAATAACTATAATTTTACTTGGGTTTGAAGTAGATGTTGGTCTTGTAATCTTTAAGGGTAATGGAAGATAAACGCATGACAAAACGGTCTTTTTAGTTTGAAAACTTGTTCCTTCGCTACTGTGTTAGTAGTAATGTATATGATTGAATTGGTTGCTTTATACGTTATAGGGGATGTTGTTTATCACAAATTTAAGCGATATGGTGGTATTTAGTTCGTACATATTCTACGTTTTGCTACGAATATATGGAACATTGGATTGTTTGTAGGATGTAATGTGATTCAATGCGTTTTGAGAAGATTTTGTGTTATCATTTAATCTTACCTCTTTCACCGGGTTTTTGGGATCAGATTCGGTGTCTTCTAAGAGCTGAATTCATTTTCGAGTTGCGTTTTTATCTCTTTACTTCTATGCAGTCACCTTAGTAATCCTTTTCTTGTTAAAGAGGAATTTCTAATGCATGTCCTTGGTTACACTTTTCGTTTATTCCATGAGACATAGTGTAGATCATTTTGGGTTTTACTTGCATACTCTTGGAAAACTAAAACAAAAGATACTTCCTCATTTTCAAGTGTTCATTCTCACTTCGCAGATAGGGTTAGAATTTAGGGTTAGGGTTAGGATCGATGTGAATATGAATTTACGTTTACAAACGAAAGAAAAAGACACTCAGTAATATTTATGGGGAAATATTTGATATTTTGAATCTATCTTTACTAGGGGTTTCATACATTTGAAGTATATGTGTTATCAATAAAAAAAATATATAACCAATAATGTTATATCTGTAATGCACAAAGTAGGCTGATTCTCATTGGTCAATTTCAGTCATGTAATCGATTACGTTGTATGCTAAAGTACTAAAGGGAGATTACCAAATGCTTTGCTGTTATTAATTTTCTGACCGGTGACTGGTATAATTTAAGATATAAGACATTTTTTAATTTTATAATTAATCCTTTCTTTTACAATAATAAATTTCTAATGAGTCGCTTTTTGTTTAGAGTCAAGTTAGCTCTGTGGAGGCGCAATGGCCCAGTGGTTAGGGCAGCGGACTCGCGGTCATAGGATCGCGGTTTCGATTCCCAGACCAGGCGTTGTGAGTGTTTATTGAGCGAAAACACCTGAAGCTCCACGAGGCACCGGCAAGGGATGGTGGCGAACCCTGCTGTACTCTTTCACCACAACTTTCTCTCACACTTACTTCCTATTTCTATTGTGCCTGTAATTCAAAGGGTCAGCCTTGTCACACTGTGTCACGCTGAATATCCCCAAGAACTATGTTAAGGGTACACGTGTCTGTGGAGTGCTCAGCCACTTGCACGTTAATTTCACGAGAAGGCTGTTCCGTTGATCGGATCAACTGGAACCTTCGACGTCGTAAGCGACGGAGTGCCAACATGAAACAAGTTAGCTCTGATCGAGAAAACCATTACAAGCGTAACTTTAGTAATTTTTCTATTATATCTAAAATTATATTGTCTAATCTTACTTTCTTTTCAAGATGTTTAGGTGCTTTGAGGACAATTTGATTGTTTTTCTTGAAAATTTGATGGCTGCGCAGAGGTTCCCTCATTTTGTCGAGTGCAGGAAGAGAATATACACATAATTATGTCCCAATGCAAGTTATTGGTCTCACTCTCTCTTTTATTCTTTTACTTGCTTTAGTCATTTGACTGCGGCCATGCTGGAGCACCACCTTTAGTCGAGAAAATCGACCCCAGGACTTATTCTTTGTAAGCCTAGTACTCATTCTATCGGTCTCTTTTTGCCGAACCGCTAAGTTACGGGGACGTAAACACACCAGCATCGGTTGTCAAGCGATGGTGGAGGGACAAACACACACAAGCACAAATACATATATATATATACATATATACGACGGGCTTCTTTTAGTTTCTGTCTACCAAATCCACTCACAAGGCTTTGATCGGCACGAGGCTATAGTAGAAGACACTTGCCCAAGGTGCCACGCAGTGGGACTGAACCCAGAACCATGTAGTTGGTAAGCAAGCTACTTACCACACAGCCACTCCTGCATCTTATTGATGATGTTAGCGCCATCCTTGATCTAGGAGACCTGACTCACGTATCTTTTTTTTTTTTTTTTTTTGAGATATATTGTACATAGCACTACATGAACTAATGCTGCCTCTGTTTTTAAGATAGTAGGATGATATTTGAGGGAAATTTGGAAGCTATTTCTTGTAGGTCGGGCAACTGCGTATAGAATCTCTAAGTATTATACATTATCTATTTTATATATTTGTGAGGAATGCATACTAGACCTTTTTGGAAATTACCTAAGCTATACTGGTTTTTTAAGCACACAGATGTTTGTCTCTCATGGGTTTAAGGTTAGTTAAACACAGGAGTTTAAGCATACACTGAAAAGATAAATGATATATTTCAAAAACATCTCCATGGAATATAGACAAACTTTCACCCAAACGTTACTCAATTGCTCTCTTGATTTCTGGTAGTAATTATTCAAGAAGCAGCACTGCAGATATACAGTTCTGGTGCAAGAATATATTAAGCAATGATCAACAGTGGAGCTCAAAAGATAGATCGTGTTGATGACATTAATCGGATTCTTTTTTTTTTTTTTTTTTTTTTTTACTTCGATAGTGAAATCCTGCTAATATCTTTAGAATTGGCGTTCATAGACGTCTTTCAATCACCGCAATATTTCATATGACTTTAAACGATTCCTGCAAGATCGGATCGACGCGCTGATAATGAAGATGAGGATTGTGATGACGATGAGGAGGAGGAGAAGGAAGAGGAAGAGGAAGAGAGTAGCAGAAGAAGAAGAAGAAGAAGAAGAAGAAGGTCATCAACGTTGATGATGGTGATGCATCACTAATACCGTTATTATAAAGGCATGAACTTTACACGATCCCACTTCTCCCATCCATTCCGTACTATAAATTTGTGGTTTTGTACCTTTATAGGAAATCAATATTAATTCTCCTAATCCCAAAATGAGACCAGTGTCACACGCTAGAGCACATGTATATGTATATATAAGTGTGTGTGTGTGTGTATATATATATACATACAAACACACATATACACACCCATACATACACACACACATATACACACCACATATGTTTTGTATGTTGATAGTGTGGGTTAATTACTGTGAGTTCAAGCACTGGATTGACTTCGACTTTCGGGAGAGAGATAGAGAGAGAGAGAGAGAGAGAGAGAGAGAGAGAGAGAGAGAGAGAGAAAAAAAAAATTCATTTTTGTGGATATGGATGACACATTTAATAAAAGAAGAACGTTGGTGTTGATTCAAACAATTCTACATCTTTCTCCTAAAATAGTGACATTGTACCTTATGTTGTATGGTCTGATTCTTCCGAACGAATCACTTATATAACGACGACTTTTGACATTTAATATCACAATTTACCGACTACACCCTCGTCTGCCGTCGTCATGTGCAGTATTTACAACAAAGAGTGAGAAATAAATAGAAAGACTGAGATAGAAAGGAGATGGAGATCGAGACAGAGAGGGATAAAATTGAGGGAAAAAGTGAGAAAAATAAAACAAGATTAAAATATATATATATATATATATATATATATATATATATATATATATATATATATATATATATATATATATATATATATATATATATATATATACGAAGATTAAAGAATAAATTTGGCGAATGACAAAAATTAAAAAAAGTAAATGAAGAAAAATATAATTTACTCTTCCAGTAAAACGTGAAAGAAAATATAAAATAAGGTGAAAAAAAATGTAACGAAAATAATTTCAAAAATGGTAGATAGCTTTGTTTAATGATGAAATTTCAAAGACATTTTTGAACAAAAAAAAAATGGTGCATTATTGGGATTTATTGAACGAAATTTAATGTATGAGAAAACTAAAAACATTTTTCTTTTTTGGATGACAAATATAGCGAGGTAAATTTCAATAGGAATTTGTGTGTGTGTATATATACATATATATATATATATATATATATATATATATATATATATATATATATATATATATATATATATTTATTTATTTATTTATTTATTTATGTGCTTCAGCCAAGTGGCTGCGGTCATGCTGGTGCACCACCGTGATTTTCACGTTCCTTGCATGGCTCTTCTCCCCCACCTGACATGGTCCAATCAAGAGTTTTGATGGCACATCTGGTGTATAAGAGAATTTGACACAGCTGCCCTAAACTGCGTCTCATTACGAGCCATTGGTTCGTCTGGTACCGTGGAGAGGAAAGCGTCAAGTTTTTATATATATATATATATCTGTATGTATGTACCTGTGTATGTCAACGTTTGTCTGTGCGTATGTATACATATGTGTATGCGTATAGTGGACAACGAAGTGCGGATTCGGTATCAGTAGTAGCTGAAGCGTAGCGACGCAGAAATGCACGCGTCCTTCAGTCGATTGGCGTAATTCATAGCTCAACGGTGTGATTTTCATACATATTGTTTTTAAGGCGAATTCTCCTCCCGAGACAGTGTCCGCAACAAAGGTCACCTCACGTTTGAGCGTGCACAGATGTGTTAAACAGAAGTGTACACGCGCGCACACACACACACACACACACACACACACACACACACACACACATACATGCACACACTCAAATGCATAACTATACACACATAATTCTTTTAATCTTTTAGTTTTTTTATTCTTTTATTTGTTTCGGTGTTTTGACTGCCGCCATACTGGAGCACCGCCTTGAAGGGTTTTTAGTCGAGCAATTCGACAGCAGGGCATGATTTTTAAAGCCTAGTACTTATTATATCGGTCTCTTTTGCCGATACACTAAATTACGGGGACCGATATATGGATGTATGTATGTATGAATGTATGTATGTATGTATGTACGTATGTATATATATATATATATATATATATATATATATATATACATACATATATATACATGTACGTATGTACGCATATATTCATTTATTATATATATATATATATATATATATATATATATTAGAAGGCACTTGCCCAAGGTTCCAAATAGTGGGACTGAATCCGGAACCATGTGGTTGAGAAGCAAGCTTCTTACCACACAACCATACCTGTACCTCAAACACATACATGCTCATTCACGCACATATATATGTAGATAAAGACTAAGGAAATGATTAGATACAAAAATCTTGTGGGAAATTGAATTACTAAAATTTGACGAAAGGAATGTTTTCATTAGAAAAATATCGAACGAATTATTTTATCAAATACAGCCTAAAATTTCTAATAAAAAATATTTGGGTAACTTTGATGTAGGAAACTTTAATGAATGACGGGATAAAATGAAACAATGGGGGATTAAAAACTTAAGGAAAGAAATTTAATAGAGAAATAAAACACACATTTCAGATGAGATTCTGGAGGACTGGAATTGATACAGAAGAAAATTGTAAATAATATGGACAAACTATTGAAAAACGTTAACTGAATGATAAGTATATATCATTTTCAAATTTTGGCACAAAGCCAACAAGTTCGGGGGAGGAGCTTCTCAGTTATATAGACACAAGTAGTCAACTGAGGTCTCAAAAGTCGACCACGGTGGAATTTTAATAAAAACGTAAAGACAATGTATGTCTAAGTTTTGTAGTACTCTGACATAAAGGAAGATTATCACATGTTTCAAATAACACACGCATATCTTTCACTATCTCGCTCTCTCATATATGTATGCGTTTATACATACATACATACATATATATATATATATATATATATATATATATATATATATATATATATATAAAGAGAGAGAGAGAGAGAGAGAGAGAGAGAGAGAGAGAGAGAGAGAGAGAGAGAGAGAGAGAGAGAGAGAGAAATTGAGGTTATGAGCGGTAGTGGTGTCAATGAGACCCACACTTTTCAGGTAATGCTGAGTAAGTGCTATGGATAGACCATAGTTAAGCTTGAGGTTCGGTGATTATGCGAATAAGGTGTCCAACGTAGGTCATATATCAGCGTTTGTATATAAGAATTTACTTTTCGTAATGAGATAAAAAAAAAAAAAAAACCAAGGCTGTATATAATATAGAACATTTATGAATAGGTCCTACAGCTATTTATAAATGTTCTGAAATATACACAGCCTTGGTTTTTTTTATCTCATTACGAAAAGTAAATCCTTATCGCTAGCCACTACACATTCTTTTTTTCCGTGTTTCTCTCCTTGTTTCTTTCTGTGTTCCTTTCTGAGGAAGAGCGTAGGCTCGAAACGTTAATGACTTTTTCACTTCCCGAGCATTATACTAATACATCTGTTTGTTTTCTACACCACCTGTCTTCGCTTTTTTTCTTTTGTGAATTTTCCCTATATATATATCTATCTGTCTATCTATCTATCTATCTTTCTATCTATTTATCTATCTGTCTTCCTCCATCTTTCTATCTATACCTCTGTCCTGGCCTCTACTTCACTGCTATACCCTTCTGTCCCTTCCTCCTTGTTCCACTTCCTCCCTCCACCATCCTCTCTATCTATTTATCTATCTGTCTTCCTCTATCTTCCTATCTACCCTTCTGTCCTGGCCTCTACTTCACTGCTTCTGTCCCTTCCTCCTTGTTCCATTTCCTCCCTCCACCATCCTCTCTGCTCTCGTGTGACCTGTGGTCAGCTTTCTTTTCACTCCAGCCGCTGTGAAGGCAAGACGAACTACTAGCATTCTACCTCAGATTTGCGTTTGGCCGTACGGCTTTTGAATGTTGTTTTCACTGTCCATTTTTTCCTGTCTTGGTTTGTGTTTGCCACCTTGGAATCCTCTGTGTAGTTGGTTGATCCACTACTCAGGAAGAGACTATTCTAGAGTACGTCCTGTCTGGTCTTCGAAACGTCTAGATAGAATAGAGACAGCTGATGAAGGGATATTCCAAGGGGCTTTCCGTTTTCCTATGTGTTCGTTCCGTTGTCTGTAGTTTATTGTTCTAACGTCCTGTACCCTGATATGCATGTATATACACATGTAGATGTAAGTATGTACATATATGTGTGTATACATGTATATATATTCTTTGTATTATTTATATATATATATATATATATATATATATATATATATATACTAGCAGAGCAACCCGGCGTTGCCAGGGAATGAAATTGTTGTTTATATACTGGAAGGAAAAAAGCAAAATATGCTGTATAGAAATCTGAGGACATTTTGTAGATGGACTCTCAAATGAATGATGACTGGGCACCTCTCATGAATTGTAAAATTGAAGATGCGCCGAAAAGCCACATTGGTACTTGGAAACTTTTACGAAAGTTAAAATGTGGATTAAATGATAAAATGATTTACGTGAATATCCTCACAAGAGTAATTGAAATAAATTGCGATTGTGGAACCCCTCACGAAAGCACACACGCACGCGCACGCACACACACAGAGTATCACACATCAGATGAAATGGAAGTGTGTGTGTGTGTATGTGTGTGTGTGACAGAGAGAGAGAGAGAGAGTGAGAGAGAGAGAGTGAGAGAGAGAGAGGTTTGTTGTCATGTATACGTACATGCATAAATATGCATACATCTTTGTGTGTGCGTGTGCGTGTGTGTGTGTGTGTGTGTGTGTGTGTGTGCGTGTGTGTGTGCGTGTGTATGAGAGAGAGAGAGAGAGAGAGAGAGAGAGAGTAAATCTATACTATATATAAAACAGAGATGTGTGTAATCGACTTCACCAAATGCTTCCATACTTGTTATGCGTGAATAATTTGACCTCAGATAAATCTTAGGCTCTTCATTTGATTTTTTTAATTAAAAATAAATAATATTGCTTTATATTTAAGATTCACTTCTTTAAAAAGGTTCCTCAATGTCAACTTCCAGTATTGACGTAACAACGGCAAAAAACTTCACTCTCTATTTTGTGTGTGAGTGTGTATGAGAGAGAGAGAGAGTAAATACTACATACACACGCACACACACACCCCTTGACTCACTCACACTCTGTCTCTTACAAACACACACATACATAAATGTATACAAACATATTTACAAAGACACACGTGTGTATGCGCGCGCGTGCGTGTTTGTAAGAGACAGAGTGTGAGTGAGTCAAGGGCTGTGTTGTCATATGCATACATCCAAAGATGTATGTATATTTATGCATGTACGTATACATGACAACAAACCTCTCTCTCACACTCACACTCTGTCTCTTACAAACACACACATACATAAATGTATACAAACATATTTACAAAGACACACGTGTGAATGCGCGCGTGCGTGCGTGCGTGCGTGCGTGCGTGCGTACGTGCGTGGGGGTTCCACAATCGCCATATATTTCAATTCCTCTTGTGAGGATATTCACGTAAATCATTTTTTTCATTTAATCTCCATTTTAATTTTCGTAAAAGTTTCCAAGTACCAATGAGGCTTTTTGGCACATCTTCAATTTTCCCCATTCATGAGAGGTGCCCAACCATCATTCATCTGAGAGTCCATCTACAGAATGTCCTCTCGAATTTCTATACAGCATATTTTGCCTTTTTTTCTTCAAGTATATAAGCAACAATTTCATTCCCGAGCAACGCCGGGTGCCTCTGCTGGTACTACATACACACCGCTCTCTCACTCTGTCTCACACACATGCACACACACACATACATCCAAAAATGATGGATGCATATGACAACACACCCCTTGACTTACTCACTCTGTCTCTTACAAACACACACATACATAAATATATACAAACATATTTACAAAGACACACGTGTGTATGCGCGCGCGCGTGTGCTGTGTGTGTGAGAGAGAGAGACAGACAGACAGAGAGACAGAGACAGAGACAGAGAGAGAGACAGACAGACAGAGCCAGTGAAGGGGTGTATCGACAATTATACGTACATACATAAATAGTCATACATTTCTTGTACGTATGTGTGAATGTGTGTGTGAGAGAGAGAGAGAGAGAGAGAGAGAGAGAGAGAGTCACTGAAACATCTCTCTGTCTGTCTGTCTGTATCTCTCTCTCTCTCTCTCTCTCTCTCACACACACTCACACATACGTACAAGAAATGTATGACACACGTGCAGATATACACACAGAAAAGATGTATGCATATGTATTTATGTATGTACGTAGACATCACAACACACCCCTTCACTCACACACATACAGAAACACACATGTGAGCGTGATTCACTACGAATATATAGAGCTGAACACGGCGTGCCAAAAAAAAAAATAATAGTAGAAAATTTATTTACGGAAATTAACGAAGTGTGCGAGTTCGGAACGAAATCAAACCTGGAGTGTGTGAATGAGAGAGAGAGAGAGAGAGAGAGAGAGAGAGAGAGAGAGAGAGAGAGAGAGAGAGAGAGAGAGAGAGAGAGAGAGAGAGGGAACATTGCAAAGAATGAATGAGATGAACATGGAACGCCCAAAAATCGTATAAATAAAAGCACATTAAAAACTATCTTGTACGGAATATCTAAATTTATGAACTTCGTAAATATGTGTTTCAGTAATTGATCGTAGTTGTTTACAGAAAGCGAACATTAAAAGTAGAGAGTGAGAGACGTCGCCGTTTTTTCACGTCCGTACCGGAAGTTGACATTGAGAAACCTTTTTAAAGAAGTGAATCTTAAATATAAAGCAATATTTTTTATTTTTAATTAGAGATAAAAAAAATCAAATGAAGAGCCTAAGATTTATCCGAGGTCAAATTATTCATGTATCACAAGTATGGAAGTAAATAGTGAAGCCGTTTTCACGTGAAAAGCGATTACACACACACCTCTGTTTTATATATAGTATAGATAGATATATATATGTGTGTGTATATATATATATATATATATATGTGTGTATATATATTATGTATGTATGTATGTATGTATGTATGTATGTATATGTGTATGAGTATGTACCAACTGGAGACTTTAAGGGGACGGGGTCATGGCTGAAAAAACTTTGATCCATGGTCAGCCTTTTTCACCTGGTATACACTGCAATATGCCGAGGTTCTTCGACTTCATCTCCATTGCATAAAAAAAATATGATAGAATATAAAACATGATGTTGTACCTAATTCTTTATTTAGATCTGGAAGCTACAGATAACGATAATAATAATAATAATAATAATAATAATAATAATAATAATAATAATAATAATAATAATAATAATAATAATAATAATAATAATAATGCCAACACTATGGAATAACAACAGAAAAAAGATGGTATAAACACACGCCAGAAAAGGTCACAGAAAACGAGAAAGCAACCATACTCTGGGATATGCCAATACACACAGATAGAGAAATTAAGGCAAATAGACCAGATATAGTTGTCAAAGATCATGAAGGAAAAAAATGCTTTCTAATTGATGTATCAATACCAGCAGATGACAACGTTTCTCGAAAAGAAATGGAAAAACTTTCAAAATACAAAGACCTGGAAATAGAGATAACTCGAATGTGGAGTCTAAAAACAGAAACAATTCCTATCATAGTAGGTGCCTTAGGTATAATTAAAAAATACTCAGACAAATACATAACAAAAATACCAGGACTTACAAATATATGTAACATACAGAAAATTGCACTACTGGGTACTGCACACATTCTACGCAAAACACTTTCAATACAGTAAACATAAAAGCACCACAGCAAACCACAGCACATACCCAAGGCGCACAGAGCTGCGCTCGGTAGTGAAGTGAAAGCACGTTATAAAAATAAAACTACTGAACAATAATAATAATAATAATAATAATAATAATAATAATAATAGTAATAATGATAATAGTAATAAGAACAACAACACTAATAATAATAATAGTAGTAATGATGATGATGATGATGATGATGACGATGATGATGATGATGATGATGTTGATGATGATGTTGATGATGATGATGATCATAATAATAATAATAATAATAATAACAATAATAATAATAATAATAAGCTTTTGCAAAATTTAGTGTATTTATATGCATGTAAGCGTATGAACATAAGGGAGTCTGTGTTCATGGATACATGTTTGTGTGTGGGTAGTCATGAATATACTTATGTATGTATGTATGTATGTATGTATGTATGTATGTATATATGTATGTGTGAGTGTGTGTATGTGTATGTATGCTTATTTGTTTGTCTTTGTCTTGGAGAGTTTCACGAAGCCATAACACTAGTAACAGTAGTAACTTTCAGCAGAAACGAAATGCCAGCAGTAAAACAAATAAATCTTGACTATTATTAACATTTCAGTATAAATATTCACAACCTGCCTATAAATATACGGTATTCTCTTGCTCCTCTTGGAATTGGGTCAACGTGAAATACCAAAACGGCACAGCATCGGCAGCACAGTAACAAGGCATTGCTATTTCATAGAGGATCAAAACGCGCAGGAGATAGAAAATAGAAAAGAAAAGAGAATTGCTCTTGTTTGTGATGATGATGATGACGGTAGTGATGAAGTGATGATAGTGATGATGGTAACGGTAGTGATGATGATGGTGGTGTTGATGGCGACAATGATTGACGATGGTGTAGATGGTGCTGATGACGTTGATGATACAGATGGCGCTGTTGGTGATGCTGCAATTGCACTTGGTGATGTTTGCATCGTTGTTAGTGGTGTTGGCGGTTGTTTTTGTGGAGTCGGTGATGGTGATTTTATTGGTGTCGAACCAGCTCCTTGGGATGAGTCAGTAGGTACCAAGTGGTCGCTCAAATTACCTACCTACCTACCTACCTACCTACCTACTTACCTACCTACCTACCTACTTACCTACCTACCTACCTACCTACATACATACATACATACATACATACATACATACATAATTCTTTCCAGAACTTTCTCATTTAAAAATGTATGAGCATGTCTAGATATGCAACTATATACATGAGAATACATGCATAAAGCAAAACATACAATCTGTACTTATACATACATACATACATACATACATACATACAAACAAAAATACACTGTTTTTGATGTTGAAATTCCAATGAAGAAGCCTTGAATCTAGGTTAGAATGCGACTCTTTCTCTATTAGTAAGAAATCTTAAAAAATAAAACTGAACAATGACATACATATGTTGGTGCGTACGTACATATCAAAAAGAACAAAATAAAAAATGGATCAGTTCAGAGAAGATAGTACATGAGCACAGGCCACGAACAACGCAAACCCATGGAAGGAATAGATCATGTCAACAGCTTGGCATGCAATACCGACAATTTTATGACAACCGACTTCCAGGGCTACCTCCATGCAATTCCAGAACAAAGACATACCCCCACTGTAAAAGGCAGAAAACATTGAGAGACAACAAATGTAGGCTGTGCAAGATCAAGAGTGAAGACATCAACCATATTATTTTCCAACTGCGAGAGAATGTCTTACAGAGATCTTTCCACGAGGAATGATGCAGTGGCTTGAACTGTCTAGAATAAGATAACATAAAAGGAAAACCAACAGACGAAGTCGAAGGGCTATAAAAATATTGGTGTGACTTAGAAATTAAAACAGCCTACAATTTAAAACATAACCGGGCAAATATTGTTGTGTTCGACAACAAGAAAGAGGTATGTTCTGTTATGGATATCAGCTCCCCTCTGGACACCAATGTGATTCCAAAACTAGAAGAGAAAGAGAACAACTATGGATTGTTGATAAAGAATTTGCAATTCCAGTCCCCAAGATACGCTTTCAACTTCATATCTATTATTATTGGAGCAACATGTTATGTACCTACCCTTATCGAGCTAAGTCTGGCTGAACTTGAGTTCTGTGGGAGAGAACGCAAATTCTTGATTCATATACTACAAGTGACCACGGTACTAGGGATTATAAAAATCTGTAAGACCCTCTTTATATTTAAAAGATGATGAACAAACCAAGAAGCTTTCCATCACAACCTTGCTACCAAACAGGTGACCGATCGAAATATATTCTAAATGACCAGAGAGAGAACATACAAACGCACGAATATGCGTATGAGAATGCATACATATGCACACATGCATACCTGAATACATACATATACAAGCATATGCCAATATATTCATGTACACAGACGTAAATCCATACATATACATACATACACATTTGCATACATGCATACATTCATAGATATCTGCAATATCTAGAATTATTGGTACACTTATCTATGTTAGTAAATACCTCCGTGACAGTTTTGAAAATTTAGGGTTTTCGAGCAAAGAAGTCAAAAGCCAATTTGTTTTCCAATTTGTTTTTCTGTGCGAAGATCAGGAAAAGCTATGCAAAAGTTCTCTAAAGTTTAGGTTGGAACTTTTATCTTCGTTATAATCCAAATTAAAAATCACGAAGCTTCTTATATTTTGGCGGATTAGAAACCAGGTAGTCTGAAAGGAACAATTCAAATAATGAGAAAAATGAACGATAACATATAAAATACACATATACGCATACACTGGAACACTCACAAACCTAGTTTACATATATTCATATCAACATGCATGCACACAAACACATGCCTACATATTTACATAATAATCACATGCATACAGACGCATATATGTATGTATGCATATATATATATACATGTATGTATGTACGTATGCATATATCTGTGTGTGTGTATACACATATGTGTATATATACATATATATACGTATATATGTGTGTGTATATATATATGGATATATATGAATGTATATATTCATATACATACATACATATATATGCATATATATATACATATATATATATGTGTGTGTGTGTGTGTGTGTGGATGTATGTGTATATATATATATACATATATATATATATATATATATATATATATATATGTGTGTGTGTGTGTGTGTGTGTATATGTGTGTGTGTGTATGTATGTATGTATCTATGTATATGTGTGAATATACGTACGTAATAATAAAGATGAATATGCCGAAGAAAAAACACCAATAGCAAACATTGAATAAAACAATCATGTATGAATAGAATATAAAAGATCACACACCAACTGACAGACAATATAATATTCCTTTATTTGCCACAAGGACATCAGACAGAGCGGATATGACAGGGAACGTAAAGCAAACAAAGACAAACTTATACAATGGGATGTTACAATGATTGCAAATAGCGTGCATAATTATACTCATCTTGTAGCCGCTGATAATGATAAATATTTGGCTTCAGAACTTCTAAATATGGCCAACACAAATAAAAAAGAATTATAAAACTTTCGAACAGAGTTCATAGGCATTAGCCCCATCTCCCTCTTTCCCTACCAAAGGTGATGTTCAGACATTATAGAAATATTTTCTACACTTAGATATTAAATCTTTATGCAGGCATAACAATACCTACATATTTGCCAACAACAACAACAATAATAATAATAATAATAATAATAATAATAATAGTAATAACAAAAAGTAAATAATAATGAATATAATATACATGCATATATATTATATATATTTGATATATATATATATATATATATATATATATATATATATATATATATATATATACATGCATATATACATATGTATACATACATGCATATATATATAATATATATATATATATATATATATATATACATTACACACACACACACACACACACACACACACATATATATATATATATATATATATATATATATATATATATATATATATATATATATATATATATATATATATATATATGTATATATATATATATATATATATATATATATATACATTACATATATATTATGTAT
Organism: Octopus bimaculoides; assembly: GCF_046866305.1. Classification (NCBI taxonomy): domain Eukaryota; kingdom Metazoa; phylum Mollusca; class Cephalopoda; order Octopoda; family Octopodidae; genus Octopus; species Octopus bimaculoides. The sequence goes on along the minus strand of NC_142932.1, from coordinate 101,909,186 downwards.
TATATGGACTGAATAGAAAATGACATCACAAAAACATGCGCGGAAAAAATATCAACAAAAAATATCAACACTTGTTTCGTGATCAATTTACATATAAATGGAAAGACAACCGTACATTATACTAAAGGATGACATGAAGAACTTTTTTGAAACTCTAAATGCAGATAGATAAACATTAAGAACGAACTAGGTGTAGTATGCATGAAAAATAATAAATAAAAAAAATCTAGATAATATAGAATGAAAAATTACATAAGCTATAAAGTTAAAGCAATGGAACAACAGCACTGGTGTCATTAATTGGTTTAATGTCATATGCAAAAGAAAATTATGTAAATTTGCCTATTCGCATATCGTAGATATCCACTCACTGGAAATTGTTCCTCTCCCCTTAGAGGTGTTGAACTTTAGGGAAGATTTAGTACGTTCTGCCTCACACCACGAGATATATCAGCACGTCAAGAAACAATACATTAATACTCTACGATATTATTACATTCTAGTTAAAGGTATTGTGTGGAAAGTATTGAGCACGAATATCATGAATCTATTCAGAAACTAACTGGTTCTATAGACATAAGGCTTTCGATTGGTTACGGCCTGACATTCATAGTGGCCCTCTCAGACATGCCCTCAGCTGCTCGATAGCCACCCTTGCCAGCTATACATGTGGCGCAAAAGTCTCTCAGACAATACAAAATCCTGGAAATATTGCATATCTGCAACTGGAGTTGGACGCAATATACAAGTGGGCTGAGAACTATAGTATGCAGTTTAATGCAGGAAAATTCCAAGCCCTGCGCTAATAGCACATAAAGTTGAACGACATGTAGACAGGATACACTGGCCCGGGAGAAATTGCAATCCCTGAACCAAAATCAGTGCCTGACCTGGACATTGACATGAGCAATGATGCATCTTTCCAAGTGCGTATTACCGATTTGGTAATAGAATGCAGACGGTTAGCTGGATGGCTCCTCCGAACTTTCAGAACAAGAGAAAAGGAGACTCTGATGGTCTTTTGGAGAGCATACGTCCTCGGCCGCTTGGACAACTGCTCCCAACTATAGTCACATCAAAATATAAAATTAACGGCAGAACTCGAAGCAATCTAGCGAAGCTACACATAGAAAATCGTCTCCATGCAACGTATGAGCTACTGGAGTGCACCATTGTATGGATAATTTACTGTACGAGCCGAGACTCGTGCGAATTTTTGTCTTGGAGTACGAGCGGAAACCTGCAGTATGAGCACACAAATCGTCCCATCTTTAAGGTAATTCAGTTAATAAAATCAGTTTACGTATTTATTTTGCATTCTCTTTTTTACAATTGTCATTTCACTTGTAACTACACCATTTCTGTTTTAAAACCCATAAAAAATTATTTTTGTGTGGTTAAGTAAAATGACGATATAGAAAACTACATCGATTTGAAAAATTCTGAAAAAAAAAAAAAAAAGAAATATGGCTAACTCAGCAGCGTTTATTCGTAAACGTAGGCAAATAAATAAGGTTTTATTTAAAATATCAGAACACTTCCACGTGGGTTCCATTGGTTGCACGCAGCACATCTAGACATCGAGACGATAAACTGTGAAAGATGTAAAGATAATTTATGGACACCCTGTGAAGAATACAAACAGAATTAAAATACTCTGTAGGTATAATTGAAGTGAGAAAAAAAAATGATTTACTTGCTATAATTCTTTTCATATTTTTTCATCGACTCTTAGAGTTTCCTTCGGCTACGTTTCAGTTGTGTTTTAGTCCTCGTTAGTAAAGTATACCATTCATAGTATTTACCAAAAGTGATGACGATGGAATCTCTAAGTAAATGCACAGAATTATACATTAACTGGCCTATGAAAACACTAGGAAATTGATGATAGTGTGTGTCGGTAAAACTGAAGCAGAGAATTTTGTGAATTCAAGTAATTCCAAGGGGATATGAAACTAGAATATAAGAATATATGAATATATCCAAAATTTCGAATTTGCTTGTAATAAAATTTAGTCATTTACAAAGTAAATATTCTAGACCTACGTGAAACTCTGAACTAATGTTAATATCAAATGAAAAGTTGTTATATATAGAGATTGAAATAACACATCTACCTTTTATATTTTCGCGTCTAGTAGAAAAGAAAAAAAAAGCAGGAAATTTTCAGTCGGACTGCACTATGCTATGGCAGCCGACAGAAAAAGTTTGAGGAAATATCATGGGCTAAAAATAAATAAGCAAACACAAGACCTAGCTATATAACGAACTAAAGCAGAATATTTTATGCCGTTGCTTGACTTGTGAAAAACAGCAGTTAAAATCACTCTCATATAGCACCTTCCTTCCTTAAGGAAATAAAGATTGTTCGGCAACGTAGTTCTTGACATACAAAAATCGTGAAAAGCGTAGTGAGGGCACAAGGTGTATCTAAGTAAAATAAAAAAACACAAACACACACGCACGCGGGTAAACACAGCAATTTATGTATGTATGCACGTATGTGTGTGTGCGTGTGTAAATAAAATATGCGTGTATGTATATTTGACTCTCAAGAGGAAAGGAACATGTACTCAATGCATATGGTAGAGATTAACTATACGAAGAGATTTACGAATAACTTGAATAAGGGAAAAGTCTCAATATCAAACACACTTCAAATATATTCATAATTCTATCTATTTATCTATCTATCTATCTCCCCCCCCCCTTCTCACTCTCTCGCTATATATAGTGAGTTAAAAAAAGAAAAACGCCAACAAAACACCCAAAAACAACAACGCGAAGACGTGATACAGATATTGTGTTACTGGACGCTCGGGGACACACACGCACACACACACACACACACACACACACACACACACACACACACACACACATATATATATATATATATATATATATATATATATATATATATGCACGTGAATATCGAAGACACATTTAAAAACCATCCCAAACAATTTGATATATTCTCTTTTCTGCAGCTAGGCAACCTGACAACTAACCAAAAGTACTGTCAGACATCGGTTTCAGCGGTTCCATATAAGACACCCTTTTCTTTTTTTCATTTTTCTTTCTTACTTTCTCTTTTCCATTTTCCCTCTCTAAACAAGTGCCCAAAAATTCACCACAACACAAACACATACACATATATATTTGTATATATATATATATATATATATATATATATATATATATATATATATATATATATATATTCCATTTTACTCCAACTCCATTTTACACACTGGAGCAAAGACATGTTACGATACAGGTGGAGAAATTTGAAAAGACAACACGAAACCGGTTATTTCTCCAAATACAATGTTTATATGCTTAAAATTTTATACCAATTTTCTGACATAACAATTTGAATATATACTTTAACCATGTAACACCAGCCTTCTGTAGTTTTTTGACTATTGTTTATCTTTTATACATCCAACCACGTGCTTTCACATACCAACTTTCTCACCTATATATATATATATATATATATATATATATATATATACACATACATATTCATACATGCATATATATATATATATATGTGTGTGTGTGTGTGTGTGTGTATCGAGACTACGTGGTCGAGACTACGCATCGATTTGCTGGTCCCTTAAACGGTTCATACCACTTAATGGTGGTAGATACTTTCTCTAAATGGTCAGAAATGTATAAGTGAAAAAAGCCAACATCTTCAATTACGACAAATTTTCTACATGAGATGTCCGTGAGATTTGGCGTCCCAGACAAGATAGTGTCTAACTATGGAACGCAATTTGTGTCTTTTGAGTTTAAAAAGGTTTTGTAAAACGTTCGCTGTAAAAGATGTTACTACGGGCCATACCATCCCATATCTAACGGACAAGCAGAGCACTTTGCGATACGTTCAAAAGAACCCTAAGAAATTTGAATAAGGAAGTCATGGATGAGGTATCTCGAAAACAATTCTTAAGATTATGCCGTGTGACTCCAAATCCAAGCACACCAGTAGGTGTGTCACTAGTGGAGCTGATATTTGAGAGGAAAATAAAATCAGTCTTCGACAAATGGTCAAAAGGGAAAAAAACTGCAATGGATAATACAGCAAGATATTTCAAAATTGGTGAAAATGTATTTGTTAGGGCATATAAGAACGGAAAACAAAGTTGGGAAGATGTTGTGATTACCAAACGCCTGAGGAAAATGCTATACTTGGTAAAAGAAAGAAAAAGGTATACAAGAGACATATGAACCAACTATAAAAAGATTCGCGAACCCAAGGGAATGGAAAAGGAAAACAATGGAATGGTTATATGGTACTTTTCAAGTACCAACGCCACTACAAATAATTGAAACCAGACGCAGAAGAGAAAGAAAAAGATAATGTACGGAGTTCCTGGAAGTGTATACCAAACAAAAAGAATATTAAACGTGTAATTGTATGAAAAAAAATCTCAAAAATTGGACGTGTGGTGATGTAAAAATTATTGCTTATAAAAAGAAATAAAATTAAACCCCTAAAAAGAAAAGGGAGATGTTTGGGGATAATAGTAATAATGGAACACCTCTGCCACGTAACGAGTGGTGTGTGTTACTCGTTACAAAGACTGAGACGTCGAGCTGTCGGTGTAGTCGGTCATAGATAGTCGTTTCTTATTTGTCTAACTGACTATACTCCTATACCGGGGTGGACGTTATAACAGTCTGACGTTGGATTACAACAGTATGTATGTATGTATGTATGTATGTATGTATGCGTGCGTGCGTGCGTGTATGTATGTATGTATGTATGTATGTATGTATGTATGTATGTAAATAGGAGCCTGATTCACTGAAGCACAATTCTGTCTACGATTGGAAAAAAATTACAAATAATTCAACTAGGTAACATGAGGAACACATAGGCAGTTCCAAACAGTTTGTATACACACATGCACGCTTCTATTAGACACGCACACATATACATGCGCACGTACGTAAATATGTATACATATATATGTATCTATAATACAATACAACACAGCTAAGGGGAAGAATGAATTTAGCATAACATCATACATGCATACATACATACATACATACATACATTCAAGTACGCACACGTACACACACACACTCACCCAGGCATATAGATATGTATGTGTGGCTGGCTGGCTGGATGGATGGATGCATATAAACTAAATCCAAGAACAAAGCAACAAAGCGAAATGCAGCAAAAATCAATTGGACGTACATAGTAGATATACATACATACATACATACATACATACATACATATATATATATATATATATATATATATATATATATATATATATATATATGTTATGTACCTGTGTGTCTACAAACCTATATCCATATATCTAGGTATCTATGTATTTATGTATCTATGTATACACATATATGCTAACACGTATATATAGATATACATATATGTGTTTTTCTGTATATATATATATATAAGTTTGTGTTTTTCACAGAAGGCATAGTTAATGGATGATCAGTTTTATTAATTATTGAGAATTCTTGCTGCCGAATTTCTGGCTAATTCCAATAGGTTACTGCTTAGTTTAATATCTAAATTTCTTTCTCGACAATGGAGAAACAGCTGGTTTCTGATCTACATCCAAGCCTCCTTCATTGGAATTTCAAAAGCATCAGTAAATTAGTTCTGCATGCATATGTGTATATGTGCAAGCATTTGGAGTCATTGTATAAGTAGTTCTGTGTTTTACATTTGCTGCATTTATCCTCATATTTAATGATGCATGTAGACATGCGTACGTATATGTCACTGTATCGACCAGACTGTGGAGGTGCAATGGCCCAGTGGTTAGTGCAGCGGACTCCCGGTCATAGAATCGCGGTTTCGATTCCCAGACCGGGCGTTGTGAGTGTTTATTGAGCGAAAACACCTCAAAGCTCCACGAGGCTCCGGCAGGGGATGGTTGCAACTTTCTCTCACTCTTACTTCCTGTTTCTGTTGTGCCTGTAATTCAAAGGGACAGCCTTGTCACACTGTGTCACGCTGAATATCCCCGAGAACTACGTTAAGGGTACACGTGTCTGTGGAATGCTCAGCCACATGCACGTTAATTTCACGAGCAGGCTGTTCCGTTGATCGGATCGACTGGAACCCTCGACGTCGTAAGCGACGAAGCGCCAACAACATCGGCCAGACTATCGAACGTGGTCATACACTGCTGTGGTATCAAAAAGTTCCCGGGCTAGTTGTGTTTAATAAAGAATAAACTCATTTATCTAAATCTTAACGTCACTCTCCTTCGAAAGAGTCACCTTGCACAGCAATACAGCGGTCTCAGCATTACTGCTACTTTCGGAATACAACCTAGAAGTCGTTTTCCGTGAGTCGAGGACCTTCTGTGATTCGTTCTGAATGTCGACAATGGTATTAAAATGGCGACTTTTGAGATGTATTTTGATCTTGGAGAAGAGATGGATGTCCACAGGTACTACATCTGGCGAATAGAGCGGATGTCGTTTTCGGCAAGAAACTCACTCGAAGAGTTCGGTGACAGAATGCATTGTTGTCGTGAAGAATTTAATTCTTCGCCCTTCACAGATCCAGGCGCTTTCACCGAATGTCCTCCACCAAGCGATTCAAAACGTCGCAGTAGTACTGTCGATTGACGGTCTGACGCGATACAGACTTAGACCGAGATCATTTTGATGCTACCTCGTAAGCTTCTACACATTGTGGCAGCCTTCAAATGATCCCACTGCGCAGGTAGTATCTTTCTTCCTCGAATTGCAAAACTTTGGAATTCTCTTTTAGATTTCATTATTCTCTTTAACCCGGGCAACGCCGGGTATTTCTGCTAATATATATATATATATATATATATATATATATATATATATATATATATATATATATATATATATATATATATATACATATATATATATATATATATATATAAACAATATAAGAGTATATGCATATATATGTACATGTATGTACATACCTTCATCTACATGTACATATAGATACATAACTGGGTACATGACGTGGCAAAAGAACTTGTACAAAATGATAAACAAGGTACAACAAACAAGCAGGCCACATAGAAATATCTCCTTCATCAGCTGCCACCATTAAAACACCGGCGTTTCGAAGAATTAAGGCAGTACGCATCGTTGAAATGGTTCACTTTATTTAAAAGCAACAGAAATATAACAAAAGACTGTTACTCTGAGTTTCACGTTCCCGTTCATCGGACAGTTTTATTATGTGCTTACTCCGGTATATATATATATGTATGTATGTATGTATGTATCTATGTTATATGTATGTATGTAAAGATAAGTAAACAACGAAATGTTTCATGATATGTATTGTATGTATGTGTCGGTATATAAATATATGTTTGTGTGTGTGTGTGTGTGTGTGTGTGTGTGTGTGTGTGTGTGTGTATGTGTGTCTACGTGGCTGTGTGCGCGCGCGCGTACATATGTGCGTGTGTGAAGAGAGAGGGAAAGAGGAGTGTACTGGATTTTATTTTGAAACAAAGAACATTGACTTGAATGAAGTTAATATGCAAAATGGAGCATAACATGATTTTTGCTAATGAAGAGTAGCTAGTGTTTCCTTACCGGGCTTATGAGAGTTTGCACAGACACAAGCATGCGCACACACAAACACACACGCAGACACACACACACACACACACACACACACACAGACACACACTCACACACACACGCACACTAATATATGCACACATACACGCAAACACAAATACACACGCATTTGTAAATGCTTATATTCTTAAACGCGCATGCGTGTGTGCATGTGCGTGTATGTATATATATATACAAGGTGCAGTGAATATATTGTCATCTAAATAAAGCAAAAATGAAAATAATACTGACATCACATTTTAACAGATACATTTACCAAAATTACATAAAAATGTCTTGAAATACTAAAGAGTAAATTTTTTCAATAAAATCACCGTTGGCTTCATCCATGGCCTCCAGACGACTTTGGAATCTCCCGCAACTCTTCTGGACTGTCTTCTTTTTCAAGTTAGTGAAAGCTGCCATAATACTTGCCTTCAGTTCATCTTTTGTGTTTTTTAAGGAGTTTTGTTGGTCTCTCGCTCAACTGCGCCCCACACATAATAATCAAGGAGGTTGCAGTCTGGGGAGTTAGGTAGTCAGATGTTAGAGGTGATTTGGTCGCAGAAATTGTCTGACAGCCATGACTGGGTTCTCCTACTTGTGTGGTATGATGCAATGTCCTGTTACCAGACATAAGGTCTTCCAACAGCCACCTACTTGACCCAGGGCAGCACTACCTTCTCCAAGCACTTGATATCGGCCTCCGTGTTGAGTTTGAGGCCGTGTAAGAAGATGAATGGAGGCATAACGTCGCCATCACTACTAATCACTCCAGAAACCATGATGTTGACTGGATGTTTGATTTTTATCACTCTTGCTACATGTCCTCAGATTGCACTGTCCTCAGATCGACACCCAAACATTCTGAAATGTTCGTATTGGAGCTTCCGACGCGAATGCCAAGTAGTACAGCATGTCGTTTCCAAATTTCTAACAGAGTGAATTGCATCATGGTGCCGTTTTTCTCACAGTCGGTACCCAACTGACCCTACTATACGGTGAAGTTGATAGAAACGAAAACCAAATATGCGCATGCACGAAATTAAAAATATAAAATGGCGACAATTTACACATCGCATCTTACATATACATACATACATATATATATATATATATATATATATAGTTAAAAAAAACAATAACAAAAAAACAAAAAAACAAAGTGAGGACGTGATATGGATAGTATTATTGGACGCTCAGGAAAGGAAAGATATATATATATATATATATATATATATATATATAGATAGATAGATAGATAGATAGATAGATAGATAGATAGATAGATAGATAGTCAGACAGACAGACAGACATACAGACAGATAGATAGATAGATAGATAGAGCGGGAGAGAAAGAGAGAGAGTGAGAGACACTGACAGACGGAGAAAGAGAATGATGGGGAAAGAGTGATTGATTGATTCTTAGAGATTTGTGTGAATGTGAATGTGAATATGTGCTACTGTATCTATCGTATATATCATGTACACGCACACATGCGCACCCACGCACACGCGCACACACACACACACACACGTGCGCGCAGACGCATAGTAGTTTATTGCAACATGTCAAGTAAAACTACGGATATTTAGCAACGCATTCACACATCTTATACTTCAAATTCTTGCACCGTGAACGTACGGCCAAAGAATGCCGAAGAATGTAACAGACTGCTACGCATACACACGCACAAATAACCATTCATACACTTGAAAGCAAGCAGAGAGAGAGAGAGAGAGAGAGAGAGAATCGTCGGCGTTGCCATCGGAAAACTCCGCTTCTCTAAGTGACGTCATGCCAGACTCATGAGTCGGTCTTTCATTCATAATTTACACTTCACCTATTCATGATTACAGCTGTTCGTTTTCTCACTATTGATTCAAGCGTTCAGGTCACTTTCCCTTGGGAGACTGACATACATACTCGCATACTTTCATCCGAAGCTCTTCAACACGTTTCCTTGTAGACGAATCACAGACACACACACACACACACACGCGCGCGCGCACGCACACACGCACGCACGTGTGCACGCGCGCACACAGAGAGCATAGGCCTACTTTCATTTTAGCGTGCATTCATATATGTGAATCCTTATAATTATTTTTAAAATTGATGATGATAATAATAATAATAATGATAATAATAATAATAACAATAATAATAATAATAATAATAAAACAAAACTGTACAAATCCAAATATATGGTACCCTAGGCATAACACCTACATGAACTTCTAACTTGTTGTCTCTTGAGGTCTCTGGGTGAGACTTGGATCCAACTTGTACAAATGCAAAGCAAAAGTCAAACATAAAATAATAATAATAATAATAATAATAATAATAATAATAATAATAATAATAATAATAATAATAATAATAATAATAACAATAATAATGAAATTACCAAAAACACATAATGAAAAGAAATATAACAAGTAACTGTAGAATATGTGGAGATCGACAAGGAACAATAAATCATATTATCTCTGGCTGCCCAGTCCTGGCTAAGAAGGAATATATTCACAGACACGACAGAGTTGGGACCTATATACACTGGAAGCTATGCCAACACTATGGAATAACAACAGAAAAAAGATGGTATAAACACACGCCAGAAAAGGTCACAGAAAACGAGAAAGCAACCATACTCTGGGATATGCCAATACACACAGATAGAGAAATTAAGGCAAATAGACCAGATATAGTTGTCAAAGATCATGAAGAAAAAAAATGCTTTCTAATTTATGTATCAATACCAGCAGATGACAACGTTTCTCTAAAAGAAATGGAAAAACTTTCAAAATACAAAGACCTGGAAATAGAGATAACTCGAATGTGGAATCTAAAAACAGAAACAATTCCTATCATAGTAGGTGCCTTAGGTATAATAAAAAAATATTCAGACAAATACATAACAAAAATACCAGGACTTACAAATATATATAACATACAGAAAATTGCACTACTGGGTACTGCACACATTCTACGCAAAACACTTTCAATACAGTAAACATAAGAGCACCACAGCAAACCACAGCACATACCCAAGGCGCACAGAGCTGCGCTCGGTAGTGAAGTGAAAGCACGTTATAAACATAAAACTACTGAACAATAATAATAATAATAATAACAACAACAACAACAACAATAATAATAATAATAATAATAATAATAATAATAATAATAATAATAATGTGCAGACGTAGCTGTGCAGCAAGGATCTTGCTTCCCAGCCACATAGTCCCGGGTTCAGTCTCATTGCGTGGCACCTCGAACAAGTGACTTCTACTACCGTCTCGAGGCAAGCAAAGCCCTGTGAGTGGATTTGGTAGACGGAAACTGGAAGAAGTCTCTCGAATATATATGTGTATGTGTGTGTATGTTAGTGTTTGTCCCCCTTTCACCGCTTGCCAACCGGTGTTGGTGTGTTTACGTTCCCATAACTTAGCGGTTCGGCAAAATAGACCGATAGAATAAATACTAAGCTTAAAATATCACTCCTTGGGGGCCGATTCATTCGCCTAAAATCCTTTGAATCGGTGTTCTAGCATGGCCACAGTCAAAGGAAAGAATAAAAGAAAAAATAAAAGAAAAAATAAAAGAATAAAGAAACTGTTCTTCATTGGTTCTTATTTTATCGACCTTGAGAAAATGAAAGGTAAAGTTGACATTTGGTCCGTTTTTACGTTCGAGGTCGGCTGTGCCTTCCATCCTTTTGGGGTCGATAGATTAAATACCAGTCAAGTACTAGGGTCGATGTGATCGACTGTGCCCCTCCCCACAAAAACCCAGGCCTTGTGCCTGTTGTAGAAAGGATTATTATTATTATTACCGAAAAATAACACGGCGAGCTGACAGAATTGTTGGGGCATTTCGTCCGTCTCTACGCTCTGAGTTCAAATCCCGCCGAGATCGATTGTGCCTTTCTTCCTTTTAAGGTCAATGAAATGAGTTATACACTGAGGTTGACGTAATTGACTGACCCACCCCACAAAATTTCAGGCCTTATGCCTATAGTAGAAAGGGTTATTATTATTATTATTATTATTATTATTATTATTATTATTATTATTATTATTATTATTATTATTATTATTGAAAAGTAAGGCGGTGAGCTGGCAGAATCGTTAGCACGACGGGCAAAATGCTTAGCGGCCATATCACGCTGAGAGCACCGGTTCTCGTCTGATCACCGAAGTTAAGCAACGTCGAGCCTAGTGAGTACTTAGATGGGAGACCGCTTGGGAAACCTAGGTGCTGTAAGCATAAGGCGGCGAGCTGGCAGAATCGTTAGCACGCCGGGCGAAATGCTTAGCGGTATTTCGTCTGCCGTTACGTTCTGAGTTCAAATTCCGCTGAGGTCGACTTTGCCTTTCATCCTTTCGGGGTCGATAAATTAAGTACCAGTTACGCACTGGGGTCGATGTAATCGACTTAATCCGTTCGTCTGTTCTTGTTTGTTCCCTCTATGTTTAGCCCCTTGTGGGCAATAACGAAATAGGTATTTCGTTTGTCTTTTTCCAAGCAATCACTCAACATTCTATGCAAAAACACATAGGTTCATACATTCCATAAACGAAGAATGTGGGATCACATCGTACGCCTTACGATAATCGACCCATGACATGGCTAAGTTACTTTTCCTCCTCTTGCACTCTCTAAGTACAGTTTTGTCTACCAGGAGTTGAACCTTGGTACTTCTGCACTTACGCTTGCACCCATTCTGCTAATGTAACAGGACTCCATTTTTTTTTCCAGATGTCCGTACATTGACTCGGCAATTATTCCAGTCAATATTTTCCACGTAAGTGGCAAGCAGGATATCGGCCTGTAATTGTCTACCGTATTGCTGTATTGCCTTATTTTTATTATTATTATTATTATTATTATTATTATTATTATTATTATTATTATTATTATTATTATTATTATTATTATTATTATGTTTGACTTTTGTTTTGCATTTTTACAATTTGGCTCCAAGTCTCACCCAGAGACCTCAAGAGACAACAAGTTAGAAGCTCTTGTTGGTGTTATGACTAGGATGTCATATATTTGGCTTTGCACATAGTCTTGTTCTAGAGAATGTTTAAGAAAACAAGAAAAATTACGAGTTTGTTTTAAAATTTGAGATTACGTAGTATTTCACGTAGGATATGGGCAGTTCTCATAAGCCCTATCTTTTGAATATTATTATTATTATTATTATTATTATTGAGTGAGAGAGCAGTGCATGCCATCAAAGTGACACTGGGGTAAAATATACAAAGCCCAATATACCCATCATGACTACCCGTCTGATAAGGGTACACCAGGCACATGCATCACAACCATATGTGCGCGACATGGTGATCTCATATCGAGATAAACAGCGCATGACCTCGCAGGTGGGGCCTAGTTAGAATTTTTTTCAGATCGAGTAGCCCATCCCGCTCAAAAGGTCCCTGAACAAGGTTTGTTTAAGGATGTTGAGCAAAACACCCATGTTTCCAAAGGCGAATTATTCAAACCCCAAATAACTCCTCTCAACACATGGCTATGATGCTCCACCACTACTTCTGCTCGTGATCAGAGATGCACACATCGTCAGCCACCAAGAGACATGCTCAACTGGTTAAGGTCAAACAACTGACAAACAAATCTGTGGTATTGAGCAGAATATTTGCTGTAGCCCATCTTTTATACCAAGACAAAACAATGTACAGGATAACACTTCCAATCGATTAAAATCAGAAACCATGAGAGCCACTGCCAGGTACTGCATCCGGGCATTTATTATTATTATTATTATTAGTAGTAGTAGTAGAAGTAGTAGTAGTAGTAGTAGTAGTAGTAGTAGTAGTAGCAGCAGTAGTAGTAGTAGTAGTAGTAGTAGTAGTAGTAGTAGTAGTAGTAGTAGTAGTAGTAGCAGTTGTTGTTGCTGTAATTAGAATAGTGATTTCAAATATTGGTACAAGAGTAGCAATCTCAAGCGAGGGGATAAGTCGATAAAAACGTAACGTCAGTCCATCTGAAAATCAATTTTAAATTCGAAAGTACTAAAAACAAAATGAAATTGAAAATCTGATGTATTTAAAATCTTGCATGTATTTCGAAGTAATTATCTGCTCATCAACATTCGTAAACATCGTTAAGGATTCTCCGAAATAACCTGGTGTGTATTGACACTTTGTTGTTTACAGCGAGAATATTTCTCCACGACAAAATGCAGTGAGTGACCTTACGGATTCAAATATGTCTTAAACATATTTGAACTTGTAACAAGTTTATATTTATATGAATCACTGCTTCACGCTTCCAATCTGTATTTTACTACAACCAGGCAGTTAACGTATTTTTATTGGATTCTAATAAGAGAGAACTTAGTCTCATTTTTTTTACTTGTTTCAGTCATTTGACTGCGGCCATGCTGGAGCACCGCCTTTAGTCGAGCAAATCGTCCCCAGGACTTATTCTTTGTAAGCCTAGTACTTATTCTATCAGTCTTGTTTGCCGAACCGCTAAGTTACGGAGACGTAAACACACCAGCATTGGTTGTCAAGCGATGTTGGGGTGACAAACACAGACACACACACACACACACATATATATATATATATATATATATATATATATATATATATATATATATATACGACGGGCTTCTTTCAGTTTCCGTCTACCAAATCAACTCACAAGGCTTTGGTCGGCCCGAGGCTATAGTACAAGACACTTGCCCAAGGTGCCACGCAGTGGGACTGAACCCAGAACCATGTGTTTGGTAAGCAAGCTACTTACCATAGTCAGATCATAGTAGCTTCTCCTTCCAGTATTCGATGTTGATGAGGAGATATTTACCTTGAAATGCATGTATTCGTCAATGTGGATAAAATGCGCCTCGAAATGATGTGGTGTATTTGCACTTATTTGTCTGTAGTGAGAATTTTTCTCCATAACAAAATGCTGTGACTGGCGTTCTTACGGGTTCGAATATATCTCAAATAAATTTGAACTGGTAACAAGCTTACATCATTCTTATGTTTGAAGAGGTTATGGGGACGGCTTAGTGTTTGCGGTATTCGGCTCACAATCGTATAATCGTGAGTTCGATTCCCGGTGGTGCGTTGTGTCCTTGAGCAAGACACATATTTCACATTGCTCCAGTCAGCTCAGCTGGCGAAAATGAGTACTACCTGTATTTCAAAGGGCCAGCTTTGTTACATTTTGTGTCACGCTGAACCTCCCTGAGAACTAAATTAAGGGCACGCGTGTTTGAGGAGTGCTCAGCCACTTGCATGTTAATCCCACGAGCAAGCTGTACCGTTGATCGAATCGACCGGAACACTCCAGGTAACCGACGGAGTGCCAGTTAAGGTGAGGGATGTGGTATAAAAAGACGACAAAGGATCTAGAACAGCCCACGCATAGAATGAATATGAATCAGTTGTTGCTGCTGATGCGTTTAGCTCTGACCGAGCAATCCAGTGGATCAAAGACATTTCAATCGTGAACATCCCATACTTTCTTTCAAGTGTAACGTATCAAAAACTATATTATCTGATGTGTTTCCCTAAACATTCTTAATATGGTAGAGCTGTGATTTGAAAGACGATTACCTAGTATGAACCAGTCTATAACTTGGGTGGTCTTGAATTACAGCTTGTTGTTGTTGTTCTTATTCCTGTGGTTGGAACGTTTCATTCTTTTTTTGTATTTTTCCCACTGGAGACCTTCAGCTTGGCGCTGTTTGCCAAACGCGACATTCTTTTATCTAACAGGATCATTGCTACTTACAACAGTGAATTACACGAATTACATCTCTCTCTCTCTCTCTCTCTCTCTCTCGTTATACACGTAATGTCAATGAGGCATAAGAACTGATAAGAGTTCCAGTTTCCTTGACATCTTTATTTCACGTAATGCTGGTTTACTACAAGTTATATCATTGAATATTGTATAATATATTTTTCTGCTGTCATTTGCTGTCATTCTTTAGAATCCTGTCGACTCTGCTGCTGCTACTGATACTGTAGCTCAGTAACTTCGATCATAAATGCTTGAAAAGGTTTTAGTCAAAGAGACTGCTGATCACGTGTTTAAAAAACTGTTAAAATTGCTTGCAACAAGTTGTACAGATATAGGATATCTGACATGTAAATTTGCATTGAACTTCGTTTTATAGGTAAATTTACATATGGTGTCACTAACAAAAATGTCCACATCGTATAGGATATCTTAACAGGTAAACAATAACTTGGTTTATAGATGACCATCTCACTCTTCTCCATCTCTCTCCAAATTATTGACTTGACTAAATTCGGAAATATTAGAAAAGCAAAGCGAATGAAGTAAAATGGACTCAATCGGAAATGGATCATTCGTCAAATATATAACTTGCAGAGAACTTACCGTCATTCTACATTCTACTTCATGAACATTTTTGGTATTTCTTTCTCTGGCTTCGATCCTCTCCTAATGAAATCG
>NC_142932.1:101883081-101888081 GCF_046866305.1 Octopus bimaculoides | reverse complement strand
GCAGAGTGTTACATATCCTAGGGCCCCAATAATTACAGGCATAAACCTGGACTTGTAATCTGGACAGAGTAACTGCAGATTTCTCATTACTTCAGCATAGGTGTTCTCTTTTTCACTGATCTTTAGCTTTATGTTAACATCCGCTGGACAGTTGATTTCCACAACTGTACACAGTTTCTCTTCTCTATCCCAGAGCATTATGTCAGGTCTACTGTATTTACATTTTATTGAGGTTTCCACTGGGATATCTTAGCAGTACTTCTTTTTATCATGAGTGGCTATAGCTTCTATCATACTGTGGCTCCTTATTTTTTGTCCTCGGGATTATCCTTCCGACGGATTTCATTATGTAGTGTCCTAGCTACAACATCATGTCTCATCGGTAGATAATACTGTGATGACATTTTCAGACGACTGCTTATGATGTGGGTGTTATCGTTGGTGTTAACTCCACAAAGTGTGCATCGGTTGTCACATTTTACTGTTTTTCTTGCATCTCTGTCCCTTTTGTGCTTTAGGTATTTCGTTGATATTTCCTGTTCCTGGATTGCAAACGCATACCCTTCATACATACATACATGCATACATACATACATACATACCTAGATAGGTACATACATACACACACACACGCGCACACATACATACATATATCCATACATACATATATCCATACATACATACATGCGTACATGTATGATTGGTTGCATGGATGGATGGATGCATGCATGCATATGTTTATAAGTCAGTTGGCATTTAGCCCCCCCCCCCCATAAACCGACTCATCGAGTATAGATATCAGTGTTCTAAATAGCACCCATGATTTCATATGTTTTGTTTTATCTGTGATAAACTGGCTTCGAAATTCCCAAAGAAACATTATAAACTATAACAAAGAAATGGAAACCTTCCTACAAAACAACTTAATAGATTCGTTGGCAAGCACACGATATTTCAATAAACACATATAACATAAGTTTTAACGCATTGTTATAATAGTTTCATTCGGAAAAGTAAATCTCACACAATTCCTATGATTTCCTGTGAATCTCTCTAACACTTAACTGACTGATGCATCTGATCCACAAATATTGATTTTCCACATTGGAACAACGCCAGAGGAGTCGATATTTTTTTTTTATTGATTCAAAATCAGTAGATGACAGGTATTGTTGTTAACTCCAGCCCACCTAGAGAAGAAAAACAAGGGTAACATGTTGTACCCTAACTAAACGAGAGATAACGTTTGTTCAAACGTATCTGCTAATTAACCGCTCCAGACTGACAAGGTCACGAATTTGTACGAGATAATTATATTGATTAACAAAGACTATAGAACATTAACGGTACTTACTTCTATCGACCATGATGAAATGAAAAGCAAAGTCACTCCTGGCGGTATATTTTGAACAACGCTTTAATTTAATAAAATCACTCTTTTCACTTCAGTTTCTTTAGTTTATATTGATACGTCTACACCAATCGTCCTATAAATATAGATCTTAACGCATATCTATGTCCATTTTATTTTGAATATCAACATTCACAGTTATTGATTGCTGAAATATTCCTCGCTCTAGCCTTGAAATGTATATTTTATGAACAGATAATATGATATATAAATAAAATATAGAATAAATATTCTTTGTCTTTGCATCATATTTCTTTGATTTTATTGAACTGACAACGGAACTGAAATTTTCATGGTTGCATCATTCTATTCAAACCCTTCTTTCTTGTGTAGTCATCATCTATGGCTTTCTTGTTCAGTTAATTATCTTGCAGCCATATTAGTCTTTGCAGCATCCCTTCTATTCATCTGGAAGTTAATTGTTTTCATGTTGTCCTGGTTCGAATTTTGTTAGTAAGTCTTTTTTCGAGTTTTATCTTCTCAGTGATTGGAATCTTCTGGCTTGTGTTTTCTCCAGCATTAGCGTTTCTGCTTTGTATTCTTTCTTTTAACTGTTGTATTTAAATTTATAATATCTTTATGTCTTCTTGAATGTGCTCCTAAATTACATAGTCATTTAGAATCAACAATTTCTTCTAGATCATAATTATTTTCCCTTCAAATTTTATACGAAAATATTGTCTAGTTTCGGTTGTGAGACAGGTTGTAGTTAACAAAATTGAGTGTAGTATAAAAGCTATTTCTCTCATTCCCATTTCTGACTTTTCTGTTTAATTTGAATAAAGTTATTCGCTTAGTTTAAATCAGTGTTTCTCAACATTTTTACCCTTGCGTAACCCTTAAAATAAATTACATGTCTCAAGCAACCCCTGCACAAAAAAATTATATACCATATCTTTCTTATTTTTTTCATCGTAATTCACGTGGTAAATATCGCCCTCCAACAGAGTTAATCCTCCAAAGAGCGAAGAACCCCCCCCCCCCAAAAAAAAACAACAAAGCTAGGACGTTGTACATGCAAAGTATTAACAAACGCTCAGGGAAGGAAAGACAGGATGTTTTACGTTTCGAGCAAAGCTCTTCATCAGAAACAGGAGACAGAAGAAAGTCCAAGAGAAAAAGAAGACGGAGGAAAAAACTCGACAACGATCCACACACTAAGTTAATGATTTACAAAAGGATTAAAAAGAAATTGTCACTTTTTATTTTAATAGGCATTAACAGCGTCTATTGTGTAAAAAGACCTTAACATTATTTGGTACAGTTGTTAAACATTTCTCGTATATATATATATATATATATATATATATATATATATATATATATATATATATATATATATATTGAAATAGCATTACTTTAATCACTCTTTCTCGTGAGCCCTCTAGGGACCTTTTGCGGAACCCTAGGGTTCTGGGCAGCGCTGAATTAACCATTAAGCAAAATAAGCACGTGTTCAGGGCATCAACGGAAGGAGGGAGTACCACAGAAATGGTATAAATGGTTTACGGCACAAAAGAAATCACTTTAAGCTTGCTAAAATAATATTCGGGATGCCTTTATCTCTACTAAGTATAAATGCAGATGTGTTAACTAGGATTAATTTTGAGGATCTGATCAAAGACTTTGCAATTCAAAATAGTTGCAGGAAACTTTTCAAATATAAATAAAGTGGAAGTATACAAAAAAGAAAATTATTTTACCTCTTACTGTTTTGTTTCGTTTTGAAAAATAAAAAATTATTTTATGGTTTCTTATTGTTTATATTTTGAATTACATAATCGTTTATGGGGGCACAAAATCTTTTAAGTGCTTAGAGCCTCGATGGGTCTTAATCCAGCCTTGGTTCCGGGAAACCTTGGTTTAGATTGTCATTATTATCAGGTACCAGCCTATTTCATTAAATAACCATGTGCATCCTTAGTAATAGATATTGTAATAAACTAACAAAAAGTAGCAACCGCTTGAGTTTCTTCTCGCTTACAAATCAGAAGGAATTTACTATGAATAAAAATATCTGAATTATAGAAAAACTCTTACTTTTGAGCTTAATAGATTTTTTTTTATTTGCATTGCATGTCTTGTTTGTATGAGTGGGGATCGAATCGGTCTGGTGTTCAGTTATTTGGTTTCTGTTCCACTAGTAAAGTTACCGCAAAATGTCCATTGGTTTGATATAAGTTCAAAGAATTAAGGAAAACAGTTTCTTATTTCTTTATTGCCCACAAGGGGCTAAACATAGAGGGGACAAACAATGACAGACAAACGGATTAAGTCGATTACATCGACCCCAGTGCGTAACTGGTACTTAATTTATCGACCCCGAAAGGATGAAAGGCAAAGGCAAAGGCAAAGCCAACCTCGGCGGAATTTGAACTCAGAACGTGGCGGCAGACGAAATACCTATTTCTTTACTGCCCACAAGGGGCTACACACAGAGGGGACAAACAAGGACAGACAAACGGATTAAGTCGATTATATCGACCCCAGTGCGTAACTGGTACTTAATTTATCGCCCCCGAAAGGATGAAAGGCAAAGCCAACCTCGGCGGAATTTGAACTCAGAACGTGGCGGCAGACGAAATACCTATTTCTTTACTGCCAACAAGGGGCTACACACAGAGGGGACAAACAAGGACAGACAAACGGATTAAGTCGATTACATCGACCCCAGTGCGTAACTGGTACTTAATTTATCGACCCCGAAAGGATGAAAGGCAAAGCCAACCTCGGCGGAATTTGAACTCAGAACGTGGCGGCTGACGAAATACCGCCAAGCATTTCGCCCGGCGCGCTAACGTTTCTGCCAGCTCACCGCCTTGAAAACACAGTTTCTAAGAGAAATACTCTACCTGCAGCTAGTCGCAGCACGATGAATCAGCGTAGACTCCCGACTGCGACACAAGGAGGGGGTTTAGACTCAATATACGGAGAGTAAACATTCATACCCACAGCACAGGACAGAAACTTGTCGATACGGCGGCGAGCTGGCAGAAACATTAGCACGCTGGGCGAAATGCTTAGCGGTATTTCGTCTGCCGTTACGTTCTGAGTTCAAATTCGGCCTAGGTCGAATTTTGCATTTCATCCTCTCAGGGTCGATGAATCCAACTACCAGTTACGCACTGGGGATCGATGTAATCGACTTAATCACTTTGTCTGTCCCTTCTATGTTTATCCCCTTGTGGGCAATGAAGAAATAAGAAACTTGTCGATAAGAGCGGTTAGCTTTTGAAACTATGCAGCCATTGCAGCCCTCTCATGACGATGATGATGATGATGATGATGGTGATGATGATGATGATGATGGTGGTGGTGGTGGTAGTGGTGGTGGTGGTGGAGTTGTTGGCGGTGGCGGTGGTGGTGCTGGTGGCGGTGGTGGTGGTGGTGGTGGTAGCGGCGGTGGTGGTGGTGGTGGTGGTAGACTGTGGTGGTGGTGGTGGCGGCGGCGGCGGTTGTGGTGGTGGTGGTGGTGGTGGTGATGATGATGATGATGATGATGAGGAGGAGGAGGAGGATGTTGATTACGACCACGGCGATAATGAAGATGATGAGATGAAATGATAATGATCGTTTCGTGTTATAGCAC
>NC_142932.1:101840581-101878081 GCF_046866305.1 Octopus bimaculoides | reverse complement strand
TTATTATTATTATTATTATTATTATTATTATTATTATTGGGTTGACGGAATAATTAGTACCTCGGGCGAAAAGCTCAGCGGAACTTTGTCCGCTTCACGTTCCGAGTTCAAATGCCGCACAAACCGACTTTGCTTTCGGGGTCGATAAGTTAAGTTTAAGTGAAACTATACCCCTGCCCCTAAAATTTTAGACCTCGTGCCTATAGTAGAAATTATCATTATTATTATTATTATTATTATTATTGTTGTTATTATTATTATTATTATTAGTAGTAGTAGTAGTAGTAGTAGTAGTAGTAGTAGCAGCAGCAGCAGTAGTAGTCGTGGTAGTAGTAGTAGTCGTGGTAGTAGTAGTAGTCGTGGCAGTAGTAGTAGTCGTGGTAATAGTAGTAGTAGTAGCTGATGGCGGTAGTGGTGGTGGTGATGGTTTTGGCAGTGGTTACGGTAATAGTAGACGTTGTGTTAGTAGTAACAGCAGCAGCAGCAGCAGCAGCAGTAGTAGTAGTAGTAGTAGTAGTAGTAGTAGTAGTAGTAGTAGTAGAAAGAGTTGTAGTAGTGTTTCGTATTTGTGTGTCGTAGCTGTTGTAGTAAGCCGTGGTGCTGGCGAACCCGCTGCTGTGGTGGTGCTTCTGACGCCGGTGGATGCGACGACGACGTCCACGACGACGACGTCCACGACGACGACGTCCACGACGACGACGTCCACGACGACGACGTCCACGACGACGACGTCCACGACGAATCTTGTGGAATGTTTTAATTCATGATCGCTGGTGCTGCATGGCAGGAACGTTGGTGATGCAGATGATAGTAGTGGTGTTACTGATGATGATGATGATGATGATAAGGTTGTTGTTTTTGGTGGTGGTGGTGGTGGTGGTGGTGGTGGTGATCGTGGTCGTGGTGGAGGTGGATAAATATTTTTATCAATGATTGTCATGGAAACGTTCTCTTTTATAGTAGATCCAATAATGGCGGTGGGAACTTCGGAGGCAGAGGGGCAGCACACATGGTATTCGAAGCTGTGGTGGTGGTGGTGGTGCCGGGGAACATATTGGCGCTTGCGTTTGTGGTAGAACCAGTAATAGCGCTTTGGAGTAGTAGTAGTAGTAGTAGTAGTAGTAGTAGTAGTAGTAGTAGTAGTAGTAGTAGTAGTAGTAGTAGTAGTAGTAGTAGCAGTAGCAGCAGTAGTAGTATGAGCATTAATTTTATTATTATTATTTATTATTATTACCATTATTATTATTATTATCATTATTATTATTATTATTATCATTATTATTATTATTATCATCATCATCATCATCATCATCATCATCATCATCATCATCATTATTATTATTATTATTATTATTATTATTATTATTATTATTATTAGCAGTAGTAATAGTAGTAGTAGTAGTAGTAGTTTGGAGCTCCACGTCGGTGGGGCCTGATTGAGAAGATCTATGATTAAAGACATTCCATTCCTGATCAACCCGACTTTTATTTCTTTCCCCACGTGCACGGACCCACGATCACATTATTTCAATGAGGGTTTGTTCTTCTCCCACCTAAAACGGGTAGAGCACAACTGAAAACAGTTGTGGTAACTATTTCTAGCATGGAACGCGACCACGTAGAACCTCGTCAATTATTTGCTGCCATTGTTGTTGTTGTTGTTGTTGTTGTTGTTGTTAGGGGTTATAGTAGATGTATCGATGATAAAGATCGATCGGTTGGTTGTGATGTTGTGGGGTTGGGCATCATAGAAAGGTGTGATGAATGTGGTGGTGGTGGTGGTGATGGTGGTGGTGGTGGTGGTGGTGGTAATGGTAGGGAGATGGGGTTGAAGCCGTACGTCTGTTTGTTTGCTTTTTTGTTTTTTTTCTTAAAGGTAAGCCTCTGAGTCAATGACGGTCAACGGAGGATGGATGGAAGAGGTGACGAGCATACGGTTGGTTCAGAAAGTACCGGCAGCGGCTGCAGTGACAACTTTAGGAGTAGGGGATGGAGGGGGAAGAGGAGAAGGAGGAATAGGGGATTAGGAGGAGGAGGGGGAGGAGGAGGTGGTGGGAGGAGGAGGAGGAGGAGGAGGAGGAGGGAGAAGGGCGACGACGAGTACGAGAAAGAGGGAGATGATGATGATGATGATGAGAGGGAGGAGGAGGAAGAGGGGAATGATGACGAGGAGGACGGGGGGAATGATGAGGAAGAGGAAGGAGATGATGATGAGGGGGAAGAGGGGAATGATGAGGAGGAGGAAGAGGGGATTGAGGGGAGGAAGAGGGGTGAGGATGAAGGGGAGAAGAAGGAAGAGAAGAGGAGAGGAGGAAGGGGAAGGGGGGATGAGTGGGATGAGGAGGAGAAGGAAGAGGTGGGATGAGGAGGAAAAGCAGCAACAGGGGCAGCACTAGTAGTAGGAATAGTGGTGTAGATAGTGTTGATGAGGGTAGCAGGTAGAGTATAATGCAAGAGGTTATTTCTGACAACTTTGTTTCCGACGGCGACGACGACGATGTTGACGATGATGACGATGATGATAATGATGACGACGACGACAATGATATTGATGATGTAGGAGTGGCTGTGTGGTAAGTAGCTTGCTTACCAACCACATGGTTCCGGGTTTAGTCCCACTGCGTGGCACCTTGGGCAAGTGTCTTCTACTAATAGCCTCGGGCCGACCAAAGCCTTGTGAGTGGATTTGGTAGACGGAAAGTGAAAGAAGCCCGTCGTATATATGTATATATATATATATATATATATATATACGACGGGCTTCTTTCACTTTCCGTCTACCAAATATACGACGGGCTTCTTTCACTTTCCGTCTACCAAATCCACTCACAGACACACAACCATACACACACACACACACGCACACACACACACATATATGTATATATATATATATGTGTGTGTGTGTGTGTATGTTTGTGTGTCTGTGTTTGTCCCCCCAACATCGCTTGACAACCGATGCTGGTGTGTTTACGTCCCCGTAACTTAGCGGTTCGGCAAAACAGACCGATAGAATAAGTACTAGGCTTCCAAAGAATAAGTCCTGGGGTCGATTTGCTTGACTAAAGTATCGTCTTGAAGGTGGTGATGGTTGTGCTCGAGATGGTGGTGGTGGTGGTGGTGGTGGTAGTGGTTGTGGTGATGGTGGTGGTGGTAGTAGTAATTTTGAGAAATTTGTGAATGGAGAGTGAAAGATAACAAGAAGGCAGAGAGTAGAAAGATCTGAGCGAGAGCAAAATAAATAAACAAATAAACAAGTAAATAGATGAATAAATAAATAAATAAATAAATAAATAAATACATAATGACTCGGAAAGCTTGTGAGGAATTCATTGATCCAATTTGCTCACTTTTCCGATGGCACGCAGGTGTCGATGAATGGTTGAATGACCAAATCCAAGCTTCTCTGCTAGTTCCTCAACAGTTGTGATGGGATTTTGTTCCACCAGGGTTTGTTAGCCGTCCTGGTCCAGTTCAACAGATCTTCCATGACGAGGCTCGTCTTCTAGACTGTAGCTTCCGACTCGGAATTTCTGGAACCACCATTGACACTGGCTTACGTTTATTGTTCGATCCCCATATACTGCATTAATATTTGTCACACTTTCCTTTGCGTTGTTGCCTTTATTGGACTCATAAAGCAAAATGCGCCGAATATGCTCCTCTGCTACTTCTATTTTAGATTTGAAAAAATAACTGTTAAAATCGAAATGCATTTTTCAAAACTTGCACTAAGAATAAGGACAAGATAAAATTATTACCTGCTTTTATAGCAAGTTGATGCAGGTAGTTTATATATATATATATATATTTATATAAGGGCATTACTATATAATAACGCCTCACGCCATGAGGACTCTAAGGTCAAACTACTATAAAAAAGCACATTTTTACCGAATGCGAGGAAATGCAACTCTCAAAGCCAACCCCTTAAAAAAAACGAACTAAATTATAAATCATGATTTCGTAGTTATTGTAGTATTATACAACTTCTACTCGTCAGTATAATATGGTCCAGAAAAATAGAAATAAACAGTGAATCGGGAATAAATGATGGATTTTTTCCCTTATGAGGTTTTTTTCACGCTAGCTACTTGATAAATTCTTGTAAAAGAATTCGTCCTATTATTGAATTTTATATATATATATATATATATATATATATATATATAAATTCTTGTAAAAGAATTCGTCCTATTATTGAATTTTATATATATATATATATATATATATATATTATATATATATACAGTAGAGTAAGTACATAAATGCGAAACAAGGTGGGGAAAAATAGTACTCGAATACCAGAGGTAGAGTAATATGCTTTATTAGAAAGCAGCAAAGCTATCACAAAAAGTGTTACTCAGAGTTTGACGTCGGACAGTTTTGTTTAGAATTTAAATTCTAGATTCCAAACAAATCTCGAATCTAAACAAAACTGTCCAACGAAAAGGAACGTGTAACTCTGAGTAACAGTTTTTGTAATATTTATGCTGCTTTTTAATAAAGTACATATATATAAGAACAAGATACTGCAGCAGCCTCGGTTTCAGAGGACCTCAGCTCTTCAATGCCCTGCCAAAACATTTGAGAGACCTGCAAGACAAAACTCGACGCTTTCCTCTCCACGATACCAGACGAACCAATGGCTCGAAATGAGACACAGTTTAGGGCAGCGATGTCAAATTCTCTTATACACCAGATGTGTCATCAAAACTCTTGATTGGACTATATCAGGTGCAGGAGAAGAGCCATGCAAGGAACGTGAAGAGAGCACAGCATAAATACGGAAAGTCACGGTGGTGCTCTAGCATGACCACAGCCACTTGGCTGAAACCCATAAATATATATATATATATATATATATATATATATATATATATATATATATATATATATATATATATATATATATATATATATATATGTATGTATGTTAAAAAAATTAAATAAAGTTGGAAAAAGCACGTAAATATATTTTAGAGAATGTTTAATATTTTTGTTACAGTGAGTGATTCTAAATATATTAAATCACTCACTGTAACAGAAACCCTCTTTGCGATATTAGACATATGAGATGTGAGACGCCACAACTTGACTATCCCACATGAAGAAATACGTATGTTGTCACTGTTGTTGTTGTTGTTTTTGCTTAGTCCCTAGTGTGCCCTGTCAGATGTATGATAAAACAAATGTTTCAGCCTTAAACATCCAGTTTTCATTTTCAGATATATGATAACCTAAGACTATATTATCCAATGTGTCCTCTTCGACTTTAAACTTCATTAAAAGACACCTTAGAGTGGTGTGAGTCAAGAAAGGTTAGGTTTGGTTACTATTTCTAACTGTTCGATTGAGCACTTGGAAGTTTCCTCAACAGCGAAAATATTGAAAATAAATGTAGGATCAATAAAATGCCTTTAAATTAGAAGGTTGTAGGATACAGTTTGGTTTTCCTATATATTCTCTGCTGACATCTCTTTTTAACCGTGTCTGGAAAATTCACCGTAAGAAATTTCACTGCATGGACAATGACAAAGCGTATATTTTGAAATAAAAAAAAAAGTAGGTGTGTCTCCTGTGGTGAGAACATGGTTCCTGGTTCAGTCCCACTGCGTGGCACCTCTGGTAAGTGACTTCTGCTATAGCCTCAGGTTGACCAAAGCCTTGTGAGTGGATTTGGTAGACAGAAACTGAAAGACGCTCATCAGAAATATATAAATACACACACACACACACATGCACACACACACACACACACACACACACACACACACACACACACACACACACACACACATATATATATATATATCTGTATATATCTTTGTGTCTCTGTTTGTTCCCCACTACCGCTTGACAACCGGAGCTGGTGTGTTAACGTCTCCGTAACCTAGTGGTTCGGCAAAAGAGATCGATAGAATGAGTACCAAAGCAAAACAAGTAAGTACTGGGGTTGTATTCCTTCGGCTGAAAATTCTGCAAAGCGGTGCCCCAGCATAGCCGCAGTCTAATAACTGAAACAAGAAAAATATAAAATGATAAAAGAAAAGTATTGAATAGGCAAGTCTTCATTCAAATCAAGCATTGAAAAGACGTGATGAGACAATTTAAAACGAAATTTCTTTCGGTGAATATTCCTACAGCAAAAACCTTTACGCGCAAAATTCCCGATAACCCTCCCAACAGGTAGAAAGAATTTTTTTTTTTTTATGTGTGCAAACACCAAATCAGTAATTGTACTTCACGTTACTTGAATGACGACTTATATCTGGAATAGTTTTATTTCATGAAAAAACAGATCTGTTGTTACTTGCGGGCGACGAAGTTAGACAGAATCGCATTCCAATGATTTCTCAGAGATAATTATCAGTCAGCATACGCACCGAAAGGTATGTATCCCGTCTTGTATTAGACATTAATAACGAAACAGGTGGACGTATTGGAAGAGACTACACAAAAGAGCAAATTCACATAATTTTCCCGTATATTATAATTAATATATAAGGGCAATATTGAAATATGCATAGAGAATCATACCCAGATTTATTTTCCTATCCCTACGTGCATGTACCCACTTCATCCATCTCTCTCTCTCTCTCTCTCTTTCTCTCTCTCTCTCTCTCCCTCTCTCTCTCACTCCTTCTCTTCAGCCGAATGACGATGGTGCCAAATGTCAACCGCCCTCTCTCTATTTCACCTTCCCAATATAAAACTAAAAACCGTATACTCCACACTGTTGGCTTTGGTTTGTCTTTCTTTGTTCCACATACAAAATCACTGCAGTTAGATTCGCTCCGGACTGAATAATGGATATTACTATAGGCGTACGAGTGGCTGTGTGGTAAGTAGCTTGCTTACCAACCACATGGTTCCGGGTTCAGTCCCACTGCGTGGCACCTTGGGCAAGTGTCTTCTACTATACCCTCAAGCCGACCAAAGCCTTGTGAGGGGATTTGGTAGACGGAAACTGAAAGAAGCCCGTCGTATATATGTATATATATGTGCGTGTGTGTGTATGTGTGTGTGTGTGTGTGTGTGTGTGTGTGTGTGTGTGTCCCACCATCATCGCTTGACAAGCGATGCTGGTATGTTTACGTCCCCGTAATCTAGAATAAGTACTAGGCTTACAAAAATAAGTCTTGGGATCGATTTGCTCGACTAAAAAGGCGGTGCTCCAGCATGACCACAGTCAATTGACTGAAACAAGTAAAAGAGTCAAAGAGTAACAATATATTTTGATTCCGAAGACCTGTGCTCAAAAGTATTCAGCCAAGTACATAACGTCTTTCAGACGGTTTGTTCAGATCAAGTGTATCTAGGACTAACTTATGCAATGTCCCTCTTGTTCGTTTTTAAAGACGGCGATTGATTTGAAGAGTATTAAGCTATTTCTAATTGAATAAACGACCATGTTTTTTAGGCCCAGGAAGTATTGTCACAGACCCACTTTGATTAAGGGTAAATATCATGAAAGATGGCCTAGTTTGTAGCCAGAGGCATGATGGGTTTGGAGTGGAATTTAGTTGTTGTTTTTAGTAGTCCGAATAACCACGTAGAAATTCTATCCTTAGCCCGTGGTTTCAATTCTTTCTGTAGTGAGTGGGAGACTGGCTACACACGCACACTTTCACGCACGCTCACACATGAACAGACGCACGCACACATATGCATAAGAGCGCGCACACACATGTACACGAGCGCAAGCGCACACGCGCGCGCACACTCAGACTGAAGCATACACATGCACGACTTTTGATTCGCTTAATGGATTGAGAATGGATCGTCTGGAATGTTGGATAACCATAGAGTGCCGTATTAATATGTCATTCATGAATGACATGTTGTAAACGTTTTCCTTTGTAGAGTAAGAGTACAAAGGGGAGAGGGAGAGAGAGAGAGAGAGAGAGGGGGAGAGGGAGGAGAGAGAGACAAAGAGAGAGAGAGACAAAGAGAGAGAGAGAGACAAAGAGAGAGAGAGAGACAAAGAGAGAGAGAGAGACAAAGAGAGAGAGAGAGAGACAAAGAGAGAGAGAGAGACAAAGAGAGAGAGAGACAAAGAGAGAGAGAGAGACAAAGAGACAGAGTGAACGTGCGTGCATGGGAAGAATAAACATTAAAACAGAATAAAGGCAGAGAGAGAGAAAGGGGAGATAAGTGTGTAATAGTGTAGAGAGGATGAGAGACGAAACGGTAGGAAGGAGGAACCGATGTAGGGTGTCGGTAAAGGGAAGAAAACAGCGTGCGATGGGGCTTGGCAGGGCGAGGAAGTGGGACTTGGGAAAATTAATAAAGGAGAGCGATAACAGAAATAATTTCTTAATGAACGATACATGATGAATGCGGAGAAAATAAGAGTAAAAAAAAGAATATAAAGATATAAATGAACGAAAGAGCAAAGGAAAGGAAATATATAATGAAAGGTTTAATGAATGAAAGAAACAGACGATGTGGGTGAGGGAGCGTAAACGATGGAGAGGTTTTTCAGAGGGAGATAACAAGTGTTTGTAAGTTAGGTGCAAATAATAGTTAGACAGAGATTGAGGAAGTGGGAGAAGTGGACCAAATGTCAGAGAGAGAGAGAGAGGGGGGAGCGGAGGAGGAAATGGGAAAGGAAGAGAGCAAGACAAAGGAAGGCGGAAAAAAGTATGGAGGTATTGAGTAAAGAGGGAAAAAGCCAGAGAAGAGGAAATGTGTTTGAAAACAAAAAGAAAAAAAAACAGTATTATATCGGCAAGTGGGGATGAAATATGTGAATGAGAGAGGAAGAAAGAGATAGGCAGAGAAAGAGAGATAGAGAGAGAGAGAGATGGAGGATGGGAGAGAGTGACTGAAAGTATGTTGTAAAAAAAGAGTAAAATATTGTAGAATATGTCTTGTGAATGGAAAGACCGACTGGATAATATATACCTCGAAGTGCCAGAATTATTATGCCTGAAAAATAAAAAAATAAAAAAATAAGCAACATGGTCGCTCATAGCTAGAACGCTCTTACGCATAGATCTCCTCGGTCAAGAACTGACTTGGAGCTAGTGGACATCACCGAATGTTTTGTGATTTTTGGTTAGTAAAAATGCAAAGACGTTCTCAGTTAAAAACCTCTTCGGCATGAATCAATTTTGATTTTTCATCTATATCAATCAGTATCCATAAAACAATGAAACACAGCTAAATAATCTCAGTCTTCGTCTTTTATTATAAATCCATTTATTACTTTATACACACGCAAAGTGCACAAGTATCTCAGGTCACCTTAAACCAACAAAGACACCTACTCTGCCGATGCCCCTTCCATTATCTTCCAAATTTTTTTTTGCTTTTGATCTAGTCTCTATACTACCTCAAATCTTCTCTACATATTTTCGATCTGTTCTTTAGAAACGAGCTTCAGTGTATCGCATTTCCAAGAAATTCAAATTCTGTTGGTCCTTATAATTATCGCCCTATCACGCTTGCTTCCAATATCCCTAAGTTAATTGAAACACTCATTAACCACAATGTTCTACAATACCTCGAACCTTCCCTTCTCTTTGACAAACACTTGTTCGGCTTCTGTAAGGTAAGATTCACTCGTGACCTATCCTCTTATGTCACCTATCTTTGGCGAAAGTTATGTTGTCGTTCTTTAACATCAACAAACGTTTCGCCGAGTCTACCTGACTTTCGACTTCACTTATTTTTCATCTGTTGAATTAAGAACTTCCTATCAGATCGCTCTATCACGGAATGTATTCGCGGAGCTCTCTGGTTTTCCATATCTCCAACTCTGGTGTATCACGTGGTTCGATTTTGTCTCTCGCACCGTTTCTATAATGGCCTATAATGCAATTCTATAATGCAGTGACCAACAAGGTCTACTCTTATGCCGATGATAAAACCCCTCATTCTTCTGTAACCTTTCGTAACAATGCGTCATTCACATGCAGCTTAGACCACGTGTCAAGCCCATACCGATTCCATGAACAGAAACCGTGAAAGCATCCTCCAATGGGCATTTGCCAATCTTGTGTCGTTCAACGCAAAAGTGTATTTCCAAATGTCATGGTATATCCTGGAAATAGGAAGGGACTGAAAGATTTAACAATTATAGGGTTAGCTAAAGGGCACAATGCCGATAATGGACGAGACATCGTCAGGGGCGGTATTCTTGTTAGGCTGTAGTGACCGAAGATACTTTTGCGCTTGACGTGTGTGTATTCCAATGTGAATGGATTTAAAATAAAAGACGAAAAGTGTTTAATTAGCAAATTCCCGATCAAAGCCATTCTAATCTCGACTATCCTCACTTTTAGGCAGAGTGTTACCCATGATTTTATTATTTAATGTGTTTTATTTTCCTGACAATGAAACACGAATTAAGAGAAATTTATCTGCTATTTATACAGGGTCAAGAGACAACGTGGGAAACGGCACCTCGTTGATACATGTGCTTATATTGTTCATGTTGTCGTTCGGTCCCAAATCAACTGTCATTGAGGAAACCAATGATCAAAGGCAATCCAGCCGTGACCATCCCGGTCATTTGGAGGGGCATGTAGGATTTGACTGAGTTATTAGAGCATTGCACAGAAACTTTGAAGTCTTTGAACCGGTTCTCGTTGCATTGAGTTCAAATCCCATTAAAATCAACATGACCTTAAAATAGCACAGCCAAGTGCTGAGGAAATAGAGAATCATTTCTCTCCTTCATCCCACCCCTACTTTCTCTCTCTCGGAATCGGATACTTTGAACGGAGCACGAAAAAGTCGTGCAGCAATCCTTTCTCCACCTTTCTCTAAACTTGCTAGAAAGATTAACTTTATATATCTTGTATTTAAAACGGCCGTGTGTGACATGAAAATAATTTGACCGCTATTTCTAGCATTTCGAATAACCACTTAAAATCACCTTGTTGGCTTATGTGTCTTGTTTATGTTAAAAATCATTGGTAGATTGAGGAGAGTTGTGTTTCCCAAAGTCGTTTCTAAGGGACATCAGGATCCTATGAAAAGTGCTGAAGTTTCGCAAGATACAATTTATTATAATAGTTAATAAAATAATTATTAGAGATGGAAGCAGCATTAATATCAAAAAGCAATCATTATAGCCAACTTAAAGTAGATGTATTGATAGAACACCGAAAACTGCATTATTTGTGACGACAAAACCTCTCATGCATGGTCCATAAAAGTACACATTTATTTCGTTGTCAGAGGAAAATCGGCTGCAACGGGTGCCGGTACTGCCCGGTCACGTGATTTTGTTGAACCTCCATCTCTTCAGTGGAAGACGTCCGTTAGCTGCACACAATCAAATCTCACTGTCAGTGATATATATAATTCCTGATGTCGCTGATAGCCAACAGGCTTATTAAAGAGAAATTCCATATATCGTTGGTAGTGAGATTTTGCAGTATGCGGCTACCGGACGTCTCCCACTGAAGAGACGGAACACATCAAAATCCTGTGATTCTCATCTACCAGTGATATGTGTGGTTTTTATGTACTACGCATCCATTTGAGATGTCTCCTCAAAGTAAATAATGCAGAATTCAGTGCTAGAACAAAACATTTACGTTAAGATGGATATAAAGATTGCCTTTTAATAAAAATATTTTTTAAATATCTATAAAAACATAACAGTGACCATTTTCTAAATAGCTCTATTGTACATTCTTTATAATGAATGAAATCTCGCTCTCTCTCTTTCTCACTCTCTCTCTCTTTCTCGCTCTCTCTCTTTCTCGCTCTCTCTCTTTCTCGCTCTCTCTCTCTCTCGCTCTCTCTTTACCTCTCTCTTTCGCTCTCTTGCTGATGCAATTTCTATGTGATTTTATGTCTTATCCATCTCTTAAGCATGCCTTATTCATATAAACGATGAAGGTAGAATTGTCTGACTGCCGGACCATGTGGCTACCGATATTGCCTCTGGTTCCTTACAATCTGAGTTCAAATTAGTCTTAAGTCAACTAATCTTTTCTTATTTTCATCGTTTTACCACAGAAATAAAGACAATAAGGACAAGTTAAAAATCGAGGATAATTACATTGACTTAACCTTTTCCAAAAAAATATCAGGAGTTTTCATTATGTTAGAAATGATATTACTGAAAAGATGTTTAATATGTAAAATATAAGTTATGGGTTCCGTAACTCTTCGAAATTCGTAAATTGGTATCCACGAGCAAGAGGAATCAGTGTTGTAGAATAAAAGACAACAGGCTTCGCCTGACAGGTTATGTTCCGTTAATCCAAATATCACAGAGGTTGATGTTTCTTTCCATCATGTCCTCCAGATAACGACAACGCTATTGCCCCACGGCAGGTTGGCTCCTGCGCATTCGTTCGCCCTATTCTTGAGATTAACAACTGTAGATTTCCTTTGACAACATATCATAATATAATCCACCCCTAAAACATAATGAAGTACAAGGGTATGGTGGAGGCGAGTCGTTTAGTGGTTAGGGATGTTGGACTCATGATCGTAAGATTGCGGTTTCGATTCCTGGACTGGGCAATGCGTTGTATTCTTGAGCAAAACACTTCATTTCACGTTGCTCCAGTCCACTCAGCTGGTAAAAATGAGTAATCCTGCAACGGACCGGTGTCTCGTCCAGGTGGGGAATATACGTAGACACCATGGAAACTGGAAAACCGGCTCTTATGAGTCTATGTGACTCGGAAGAGAATTTTACTTCACTTTACTTACTAGAGTATGAAGATACTACAAGTGAGAGGAACAGGTTGAGGTAGTAGACCAAAGAAATATCAGAGCATGAGCAAAAAAGAAAAAAATCAATAGAATGGAATCGCGGAGAATAAGGAACGAATAAGTTAGAATAAAGGGAACTTACAGAGAGAGAGAGAGAGACAGACATACAGACAGACAGACAGACAGACAGACAGACAGAGACAAACAAACAGACAGGCAGACAGGGAGAGGGGGGAGATAGAGGAGAGGAGAGACAGTGGGAGAGAGGAGAGAGTGAGAGAGAGAGAAAGAGAAAGAGAGGGGCATAGAGAAAGATAGGGGAGAGAGGGAGAGAGAAAGGGAGAGAGAGGGGATGGGGTGGAAAGAGAGGGGGAGAGAGAAAGAGAGGGAGAGAAGGCAGAGAGACTAACAGACAATGACAGAATCAGACAGACAAGCAGACAGACAGGCAGACAGACAGGCAGACAGACAGGCAGACAGACAAAGTGTGTGTGTGTGTGAGAGCGAGTGTATGCGTGTGAGTGTATATCTGTGTGGATGTGTGTGTGTGAGTGTGAATGTGTGTCTATGTGTGTGCGTAAGTGTGTGCATGAATGTGTGTGTGTGAATGTTTGTGTGTGTATGTGTGTGTGACACACAGACAGACAGAGAGTGGGAGAGTGAGAGAAAACAGAGCAAAAAAGCAATGATAGTTAAAGAAAGTATAACGGAAAGGGAGGAAGAGGGTGGGAAGAGGGTGGGAAGAGGGTGGGAAGAGGGTGGGAAGGAAAAAGAGGACAAGACGGGGAAAGAGACGAGAGAATGAGATAATGTAGGAGGAAAGGAAGGTGGAGGAATTTATGGGGTGCAGTGGGGTGGGCGGAGGAAGGGAAAGATTAGAAAGGTCAAGAAATTAGGGAGAAAGAAGAAGGAAAGAAGGAGAGGATAGCACTAAGACACGCGCATGTGCGTGCGTGTGTGTGTGTATGTGTGAGTATCTGTATGTGTGAGTGTGTGTGTGTATGTGAGTGAGTGTGTGTATGTGAGTGAGTGTGTGTGTGAGTGAGCGTGAGAGTGTGAGAGTGTGTGCGTGAGTGTATGCGTGAGTGTGTATGCATGTGTATGTGTGTATGTGTGTGTGTTTGAGTGTGTGTGTGTTTGTGAGCGTGTATGCGTGTGTGTGTGTGTGTATGTGTGTGCGTGAGTGTGCATGCATGTGTATGTGTGTATGTGTGTGTGTTTGAGTGTGTGTATGTATGCGTGTATGTGTGAGTGAGCGTGTATGCATGTTTATGTGTTTGCGTGAGTGTGTATGCATGTGTATGTGTGTATGTGTGTGTGTTTGAGTGTGTGTGTGTGTTTTTGAGTTTGTGTGTGAGTGAGCGTGTTCGTGTGAGTGTGTGTGAGTGTATATGTGTGTGTATGTGTATGTATGCGTGTGTGTGTAATAAGTTAGAGATAGAATATTTTGAGAGGAGACTGTAAAAAAATTATGGAAGAGAGTTAAGGGAGAAAAAGAAAGGGAGGACGATGAGGAGGAGAAGGAGAAGGAAGAGAGCAACGTGGATGGGGAGGAGGAGGAGGAGGAGGAGGAGAAGAAGAGGGAAGGGAACAACGAGGTGGAGGAGGAGGAAGAGATGAGGAAGAGAAATGAAAAGAGAGATAGAGATGTCAAAGTTGAATAAACAGAGACAAGAGAGACAAAGAGAGAGAAAGCGAGACAGAGACAGAGAGTGAGAGAGAGAGAGAGAGAGAGAAGGAAGGGGGAGGAGGGATAATCATGATAATGATAGAGAAGAAAGAGAAGAAAAGGAGTAGTAATAGTAGTAAAATTGGAAGAAGAAGAAGAAGAAGAAGAAGAAGAAGAAGAAGAAGAAGAAGAAGAAGAAGAAGAGGAGGGGAGGAGAAGGAAAAAGAAAATGAGAAAAAGGAGAGAATGAAAACGGAACACAAGTTTGAATAAACAGAGAGGAAAGAGGGACAAGGAGAAGAAAGTGAGACAGAGAGAAAGAGAGAGAGGGAGAGAAAGAAAGAAGGAAGGATGAGGAGGGATAATGATGATGATGATGATAAAGAAGAAAGAGAAAGAAAGTATGATGAAGTATCATGAAGAAGAAAGAGGAGGAAAGTAGAAGTAGTAGTAGTAAAATTAGAAGAAGAAGAAGAAGAAGAATAAGAAGGAGGAGGAGGAAGAGGAGGAGGAGGGGAGAAGAAGGAGAAAGAAAACGAGAAAAGGAGAGAATGAAAGCAGAACACAAGAGTTGGAAAACCGAGAAAAAAAAGCTGTGTCGAAGTTGAATGAGCAGAGAGAAAGAGGGAAAGAAAGAGAGAGAGAGAGAGAGGGGGGAGGAAGGCGGGAAGAGAGATCGAGAAAGGAATGGAAGAAAGTAAGGAGTCCTCCTAATAAGAGGAAATCGTGAAAGAATTTTAAGAAATAAATAAAAGCTTGTAAAAAAAAACAAAAAACAAATGAAATAAAATGGAAGAAAAAATTTAAAGCGAAAAAACTAAAATCAAAAGAAAAGTTTCCGTCAGTGAAAGGGCTGTAGAGAAAAAATATTGGAAAATAAGGGAGTTACAAATATATGAATGAAAAAGACGAAGATTATTCATAAAAACTAAGGAGTAACGAACGTGTGAGAAAAGTGGGTTTTAATGAAAGCCGTAAAAGGGAAACAAGAGAGAGAGAGAAAGGAAGAGAGGTTATGACTGAGAGAGCGAGAGAGAGAGAGAGTGATAGAAGAAAAGGGAAGTGAGGGAGAGAGAGAGAGAAAGGCAGAAAAAGGGAGGTGGAGATTGGGTGTGAGAGCGAGATGCAGAAAGATGGTGAGATATCAACCAATGAAATGTTGAGAATATATCGTGTATCAGAATACTATGTGTGTGTGTTTGTGTGTTTGTGTGTGTGTGTGTTTGTGTGTGTGTGTGTTTGTGTGTGTGTGTGTGTGTGTGTAGCTATGCGTGTGTGTTTATGTATATGTATATGTACTCACGCGTGTGCACAGACACACATACACACATGCACATATCTATATGCATATACACATACTTATAAACACATAAGTTTGTGTGCTTCAATGTACACAGAAAGAGACGGGGAGAGAGAGAGAGAGGGAGAAATAGACAGACAAAGAGAGAGAGAGAGAAAAAAAAAGAGAGAGAGAGAGAGACACTGACAGGGAGGGTAAGGGAGAAGGTGAGAGGGAGTGAGAGAAATGAGATGCAAAGAGACGGAAAAAAGCAGGAACTGGTGGAAAAAAAAAAGAATTGAAGATTAATTAGTTTGTGAAAGTGTATGCACACATACACACATATATAATTATATACACACGCATACACATACGCGCATGCACCTACACGCGCTCACACATTCATATGTTTACAAATACACACATTCATATATATATATATATATATATATATATATATATATATATATATGAAAAAAAAGTCAAGGTAGAAAATGCTAAAATAATTTTATAAAAAAACATAAAACATTTCAGTACCGGTTTCAGTCATTGAGACTTTTCCAAATGTAAGTATGGAAAACAATTAAATTTTGGAAAAATTAAAGGAAAAGTTTTTTAAAAGAATATTTGCATATTATTCAAATACAAGGGGCATTTTCCTTGTTTCTGCCTGTCTATGTCTCTCTTGTTTACTC
This sequence comes from Octopus bimaculoides, assembly GCF_046866305.1. Classification (NCBI taxonomy): domain Eukaryota; kingdom Metazoa; phylum Mollusca; class Cephalopoda; order Octopoda; family Octopodidae; genus Octopus; species Octopus bimaculoides. The sequence continues at coordinate 101,861,748 of NC_142932.1, read as the reverse complement.
TTGTGGGTTCGAGGTCGTTGTATATATATATATATATATATATATATATATATATTAAAATATAGGGTAAAAAATCATATATTAATTAATATCGATTAATTACCAGGAATGGCAGATATTGTTATATATAAATATATATATATATATATATATATATATATATATATATATATATATATATATATATATATATATATATATATATATATATATATACATATGTATATATATACATATGTATATATATATATATATACATATGTATATATATATAGTCAAGTGGTAGTCAGACCTAGGACAGGTTCTTCAGCACCCTCTGTACGACCTGGAAGGACCGGTACCCTCACCTGCTGCCGTTAAGTAGAATACTGGAACATCGGCAATCATAACTAGACCTTGATGTCTTGCAAACAACTCGCACTTGCAAGTGCTACCGGTCGAGAACTCCGCATACCGGAAGCCAGCAAGTGTATGGGGCCTACCTCTCGACGGCATCAATGTGCACCGGCCCCCCCTCACTGATATGAGGCCCCGCTTGCTAGATCAACTGATTATTAAACAAAGCTCAATATTTCTCTAGCCATCGCTCATCGTCTCTTTTTAACCAAATCCAGTGGCTAGCCTTCTCCACTGTATTTTGGATATCGGTCATGGTGGTATTTACCTTACGATGAGTTAGGCCTAACGATAACAGCAATTATTTCCTGTTGACTTTTTCAGGCACGTGGGATTTGAACACAGAATATGTATATACACTCACTACACGCTCTCCTTACTTTATTCCGCTCCATTATTCTTTTCCCTTCTTAATTTTCCCATGGAAATCTTGTTGAACTCCCAGACATTACATCCTGACTCTTTACGACCTGAGATCGTGTCCCACCGTGATTATCTTTTCTTTGCTGTCTTGGGGAGCGAATACAGACACAAAGACATACACACGGTTCCTGTCTACAACGCTTTGGTCGGCCCCTGACTTTAGAAGAAGACACTTCTCGAAGGTGCCGCGCGGCGGGACTGAAACCGGAACAATGTGTTTGGGAAGCAAACGTCTTACCACATTGCTAAGCCTATGTAAACTCTGTTTATTATTTTTTAATTATTAACCATTTCTATTATAATTATCCCTATCATTCCATCGCTTCACCTTTGCTACACCAGCATATATTTTTCTAACCTCCCACACATTGTGCCCTTTATCAATCACCCATTCACCACCCACTCTCTCTGTGTTTAAAGCTGTTTTCTAGAACCAATCACGTATCTCACCCCCTCTCTATCTGAACTGGTCTCACCACTTTTATCTCTCCTGCTCTTGACCAGGATGATACATAATGCACCTAATTTTACTTCTGCAGGTAACGCCATCGCTTCTCTCTTTCTCTCTCTCTCTCTCTCTCTCTCTCTCTCTCTCTGTCTCTCTGTCTCTCCGCTCCCCCTCTCTCTGTCTCTCTCTCTCCTCTCCCCCCTCTCTGTCTCTCTCTGTCTCTCTCTGTCTCTCTCTCTCTCTCCACTCCCCTCTCTCTCTCTCTCCACTCCCCTCTCTCTCTCTCTGTCTCCCTCTCTCTCTGTCCCCCTCTCTCTCTTGTTTTAACCTTCTCGATCTATTATTTCTTTAAACTTTCTGCTTTCACTTTTGCTTCCTCACATCTTCCTTAACCACTTTCTTCCCTTAATTTATTTTCTTCCCTTTTTCTTCATCTTTTTTTCTTCGTTCTCCTTCCATTCCTCTTTTCCTTCACTTTTTCTTCACTTCTTCATTCATCCCGACTCTTCAGTTCACATGCTCTTCTTTACTTTGGCTTTCTTCTCCTTTCCTTTCTTCTTTCTTTCTCTCTTTGTTTGTTTGTTTCTTCCTTTCTTTCTTTCTTTCTTTCTTTCTTTCTTTCTTTCTTTCTTTCTTTCTTTCTTTCTTTCTTTCTCTCTTTCTTTCTTTCTTTCTTTCTCTCTTTCTTTCTCTCTTTCTTTCTTTCTTTCTTTCTTTCTTCTTTCTTCTTTCTTTCTTTCTTTCTTTCTTTCTTTCTCTCTTTCTTTCTGTCTTTCTTCTTTCTTTCTGTCTTTCTTCTTTCTTTCTTTCTTTCTTTCTTTCTTCTTTCTTTCTTTCAGTCTTTCTTCTTTCTTTCTCTCTTTCTTTCTTTCTGTCTTTCTTCTTTCTTTCTTTCTTTCTTTCTTTCTTCCTTCCTTTCTTCCTTTCTTCCTTTCTGTCTTCCTTTCTTCATTTCTGTATTCCTTTCTTCATTTCTCTCTTCCTTTCTTATCCCGTCTTACATCAATCCTCTCGATCCCTATAAAACTCTACTTCTTACGCAGTATTCTCTATTATAAAAACATTAAGTAGTCAATGCAAGTCAAATGCCATGTGCACTAATCTATTTATTTATCTGTCTATTTTTCATATTTGCATACACATAAAAAAGAAATATGCGTACTTCACATTCTTAGCGTGGTGTTATTCACCAAAATTATTCAACAACTATTGAAACAAATTAGCAAATATGTAGGGCTGCGACACAGTCTAAGAAATGGAAGAAAAACCTAAACTCTGATGCACAATATAAAGAAAATACCATGATATTATTTCACAGAAAACCTTCAATCACGGAAGGTTGTGTTTCAAGGACTATTTTCCTCTTCAGGCGGTGTAAAAAGCCAGAGTCTTTCTCTGGTCAGCATGTCATGATTATTAGGTAATTTTACTGTATTCCACTTAGTTTAATAACTAAATTTTTTAGTTCCTTTTGGGCATTAGATACTGTACTGCATACATACTTATAGAACTAATATATTTGTGCCACTAGCTAATATCTTGTCTTAGCTTAAGGCATTCATTTTCCTCTCATTTATATTGCTATATATTTTGATCATCCATTCATTTCACTTAGAATAATCGTTAACTTCCTCGTTTCTCGCTCACTAATCCTTCTTAGTTATACAACTTTAGCTATGCAGGTTTTATTTGATCGCATAAATTTCTTTTTCTAGCTCCTCGCTTGTATATGTCCTATGATAGGGTCATATGGTCCTTTTGTGTGAAAGTTCCTGTAACAGACATGCTTGCATCTATTTTCAAATATTTCCGTTTTAATTTGAAACATAAATGAATGAAAGCTCGCTGTGTGGTAAGTAGCTTGCTTACCAACCACATGGTTCCGGGTTCAGTCTCACTGCGTGGCAACTTGGGCAGGTGTCTTCTACTATAGCTTCGGGCCGACCAAAGCCTTGTGAGTGGATTTGGTAGACGGAGACTGAAAGAAGCCCGTTGTATATATGTATATATATATATATATGTATGTGTGTATGTGTTTGCGTGTGTGTGTTTGTCCCCCACCATCGCTTGACAACCGATGCTGGTGTGTTTACGTCTCCGTAACTTAGCGCTTCAGCAAAAGAGACCGATAGAATAAGTACTAGGCTTCCAAAGAATAAGTCTTGGGGTTGATTTGCTCGACTAAAGGCGGTGCTCCAGCATGGCCACAGTCAAAAGACTGAAACAAGAAAAAGAGTAAAAGAGTAAAAGAGTCCTAATGCATCCTAGATGTTTTCACACGATACATTACAAATCCCACTACCTTTCCAACTTTTAATTCGTTTGACTAATTTCACAAAAAGAAACGTATGACCATGCATCATAAATCGTTTTAATATATAATCTGTGTCTGTTTTGTACCTTACTATATCAACGGTTGTGGAGGCGCAATGGCCCAGTGGTTAGGGCAGCTGACTCGGGGTCATAGCATTGCGGTTTCGATTCCCAGACCGGGCGTTGTGAGTGTTTATTGAGCGAAAACACCTAAAGCTCCACGTGTCACGCTGAATATCCCCGAGAACCACGTTAAGAGTACACATGTCTGTGGAGTGCTCAGCCACTTGCACGTTAATTTCACGAGCAGGCTGTTCCGTTGATTGGATCAACTGGAACCCTCGACGTCGTAAGCGACGGAGTGCCAACAACAACATATCAACTGTTAGATGTATTGTAGTATCTTTTCCATATATAAATCTAACACTAAAACTAAGAGTTCGATATAGCGTCGATATTGTGGAAAGACATCGTTATCGATATACGAGCAGTTATACGATTAATTCTTGTTTTTCTGTCAATTTTTTATGTTTAGATCTTTATAAAACGAAGACCTTGTTTCATCATCCAATGAAATACGCTAATGCAGTGGGATACGCAATTAAGCTTACAGATATACGTAATTAACGGTGGTCGGCTTCCAGAAAAACGTGTAAATTATATAAAGCATAAAACACCGGTAACGTTATCGATGTTCCTTTTGTGTGTGTGTGAGTGTGTGTGTGCGTGTGAGAGAGAGGGAGATGAGAAGTTTGTTTGTGTGTGGGTGCGTGTGTGTACGAGTGTGTGTGTGTGTGTGTGTGTGTGCATATAAATATAGAGACAGAAAATAGATAGATAGAAAGATAGATAGATAGATAGATAGATAGATAGATAGATAGATAAAAAGGCAGACAGATAGATAGATAGATAGATAGATACATTTCTTTTATTAGCCACACAGGGCATTACACAGAGGGCACAAATACAATGTAGAGCTTTTCTTTTTGGGAGGGGGGAAGGAGAGAAAGAGAGAGAGAAAAAGGAAGGGTGTCGATCAAAAGGGATCGGGGGAAAAAAAGCGATCAATAGGGATCATGTATCACAGTAATGTTCTCGTGTAAAAAAAGGGGAGGACAGTTTGTTTATTATATATATTCACATATATACATACACACACATGAAGTATGTATGTATGTATGTATGTATGTATGTATGTATGTATCATCATCGTCATCATCATCGTTTAAGATAGATAGATAGATAGATAGATAGATAGATAGATAGATAAATAGATAGATAGATAGATAGATAGATAGATAGACATGTCCGCCTGTGTGTTTTCTGTATGTTTATTGTCAATAACCTGAAAAATATGTACTAGGTAACAGGGTTCATTATAATTAGTCATAGCGAGATATTTCTGAATGAAGAACTCAACAAATATTGATATAAATTACGAATAATTAGGTGATACAGCATTTCATCAGCAGTAAACACAAGGAGTCCAGTTCTAACATAATATAAAGGGGTGTATGATCTTACCACGTGACAAGTATATTTATTTATATTTCTAACTATACATACATGCATACACACACACACACACACACACACACACACACACACACACACACACACACACACACACATATATATATATATATATATATGAATAATTAAGATTCAGTTGAATTAGGCACCAAGCCAGTCCGGTATTATCCACACAGCTCGAAGTAAAGTGAGTAAAAAGCAGCTCCAACGTGGCCGCAGTCAAATGACTGAAACAAGTAAAAGAGTAAGTAACAAAGATGTTAAGGCATTAGTGCAGTACGGCCGTTTCAGGCGGCTTTATTTAATCGAACAATACAGGCATTACATCAATTTGAAATACACCGCCATCTTCGGATGTAAATGACCATATAGGTTTTTCAACATACAGGATACTGCATTATAATTTTTAGCAAATATTCCATCAGAACTATTATTGTGGCAGAATGAACTTAGGGAGAAAAATAACCTAATTATAATTTGGAGTGGCAGACGAGAATAACAATGGGAGTCATGAGATGGTTATATAGCAACCATTTTTATCTATCTCCTTATCACTATCAAAATGTCTAATGTAGCTAGTATACTACGTCCACCAAGAATTAAAACCACTAAGAATTGACAGTTAAGTTCTGGCTGCTGGTGATAAATTAATTACTGTCAAATACTCTCCCAAATTCCTAATTCACTATGGCTATGAATTCCCTATGAATACAACAATACACAAACACATATGCATACATACATACAAACATACATACATACATACATACACACATATATACATACATACCCCTCTTCGTGAGGGTGACTCAGACTAACAGGCACACATTCTGAGTCCTCAAATAGGTGTGCCACTAAAATTCCGGTTGTAATGCAGTCGAAGGTATGATTTTGTGATTGCTTTATCCGAAGCGGCTAGAAGTGGCTTCCTCTTGAGTCGGTAGGTATAGATTAAAGTAGAAAAGAAAAGGCAAACAGTTTGGCGAGTCTTGGCAAAGACATTTAATTTAGCTATGTAATAAAAGGTTTAGATAATTCCTGACAACTGTTTCTAGGATATTCCAGCTATTGGAATATCGTGTCGAGCGAAGATTCCATATGCTGAGTATACCATCATCGGAAAGAGAAAAGTTAAACATATGTAACCGTGGAAGAAAGTTCCTCATCAATAGTAATTGTTGTGGTTCATTATGTCCAGAAAGGAAGAAAATTCCAATTAAATGCAGTTAGATCGAGAATTCCTTAGGTAAACCCATGATAAGAGAGAATGATTGAATACATGACGCGAGTATTTGTTCAACTTTGGAACTGAAAGCATCCATTTTTCCTCGCATCTGCAACTACCCGTAATCTGTGGAGTGGAAACTTGTGTAGATCATAATAACCATAAAAATATGCTGTATAAAATTGTATTGGGTTGTCCGGAAAGTTCGTGCCGATCTATAGTAGCTTACTTTTCGACTTATTTGCCATGAAACCACCTCAATTCTGGGAAGAGGGTATTTTCAGTTTAAAGGAAAAATGGAGACGCATTGTGCAACAAAATGGTTCATATTTGGTTGATTAAAAATGTAATGACAAGTATTTATTGACCTTTTTTTTTTTCCTTTAAAAATCGGCACGAACTTTCCGGACAAGCCAATAAAATAAAAGGAAATAAATTTTGAGGATGAATGAGTCTCTATGTTCTACACCATTATGATTATTGGTAATATACACTTAAGGCAATATAACCGTCTAATGAAGCGAACACGGAATTACCCATCGAAGGAATTTACAGCGTCAGTGACAACTAATAGTAGTCATAAACGTTAAATACTAATTGATGCGATTAGCTGTAACCTGGAACATAACTGAGAGCCACCACGGTATCTGCCTAAATGACATATCCATCCAAACTCACACTATATATGTATGTGTGGTGTGTGTGTGCATGCGTGTGTGTGTAGGGAGAAGACGTACATATACTTAAATTTTTTACATATATATATATTAGAAAATAAAAATAAAAAAATGTTTCGAGAATTTTATAATCGATAAAGAAAGTATATGTATTATTATCAAGATATGCTACCGGTTTAAAGCGTTTAGAAACACGATGTAGTCATGCTGAAACAAAAAGGAATATAAACTGGAATAAATGGAATTAAATTAAATTAAATTAAATTAAATCAATCTTTCATGGAATCACTTCTGGAAAGTTACAAGATTTTCTTGCAAAAAATCACATGATGCTGAAATTTCGTTTCCTTTTGATCGTTGGTGGGTTGTAGTAGTAACATTTTTTCCGCTTTTTACTTTATAATACACTAGCTTAAAAGCCGCACTCTGTGTGAACATTTATGCTGGCTCCAACAGAGCGCTAATTGGGCCTGCAGCCCAAAACTTACATTGTATAACTATAATACGTCTATAATGTCTATATGCCCCGGTGGAGTTTAATTAGAGGTTAAAGACAGATGAGAATTAATTCTGTAATGCAATCATTCTATTGTTTCAATTTGTCCCAATCTGAATTCCAGCTGCTGGCCAATTTCGTCCCATAGCTATCTCGATGTAAAATTAACGAAGTGAATATATCGCACATGATTTCTGCCGTCATCTGACGAACGCCAACTAAGATGGCATGAATCAGCCTAAAATTACCTGCTAGAAATAGCAACCCAAATACTTTTAAATCAGATCCCAATGCTGAAGGCCCAAGAAACAAATGAAGGGCAGATTTTCAATCCTGGGATCAACTTAATTCCAAAAATGTTTAATATGTCTATGTAGAGCAAATGCAGAATTTCGCTTTTATTTATACGTATGCATATATAATGTTATTATTCACAAACTGGACTATACAGTGAGAGGGGAATCAAATTTTTTGTGAAGGTCACATTGCCTGGGAATGGCCAGATTGGAGCAATCTCGAGTATAATCAGCCGAAATAGCAAAGATAATCTGGTACTCGACTGAGGAAAGAAAACTTCGAATGACCCGTCCTTGTTTTTTTTTTTTGTATCGTCTATCTGGATGTTTTGTTGTCCCATTTTTGTATCACCTAACTGTCCAGATGATGTTTTGCGTTCTTGTCACATTTTGTGTGTGTCTATATATATATATATATATATATATATATGTGTGTGTGTGTGTGTGTGTGTGTGTGTGTGTGTGTATATATGTATGTATGTGCATACACACATACAAGCATACATACATGCATGCATACATACACACATCTCTGCGTGCACGCATGCATACGACTTACACTTGCATACTGTTTGAATATGCTGTTAGGTGAAACTTGAAGTCCCAGGCAATGTGACCTTCACAAAAATTTGATTCCCCTCTCACTGTATAGTCCAGTTTGTGAATAATAACTTTATCTAAGCGTTCACGCAAGCACACACACACACTACACACACACACATACACACACGCGAACATACAAGAGTACACACACACACACACACACACACACACACACACACACACAAATACACACACACACACAAATCAAGGGCCGAACGTTTCGTTATCCTTTAATCACTTTGTAACTTGTGTTGATTAAGTTAATCAAATATATATACTCCAGAAGTCAGTTTTATTTACTGTGTTTGTTCTATGTTACCCATAAACATACATACATAATATATATATATATATATGAATATGTCTGTGTGTGTGTCTGTGTGTGTATACATGTACATGCGTATTATACACACGCAGAGCCAAACCAATTTACACACACATATTACATGCATATATTATCCCTACGTGATACTGCTGTGTGGCAATCACGTGCAGATCGATTTACGATTTTTTTTCTTCCCTCATATAGGTTCTATAGTATAAGTGACAATAATCGATTACGTGTCCGTATACACACACATACACACACATACCTACTCCTATATAGACTTCTTCACACAATATCCACACACACACACACACACAAACCAGACAGTTGTATATATTTGTGTATGCAATGCATATGCTTCGTACAGCTGCATCATGTTTGATTATGTTGCTATATTGGTGTATATGTGTATATAGTATGTATTTCATGCACTTAGTAATATATATTCATGTAATATGACACGTTCATTACTTCTATAGGTTAATATTTGAGTACTCACATACGCACATACACGCGCGCGCACACACACACATACATACACACATACATACATATATACATACATAGGCAGAGATACTGTTTATCTCATAGATTGACGTTTGCACTACTACTACTACTACTACTACTACTACTAATAATAATAATAATAATAATGGGTTCAAATTTTGCCACAAGGGCAGTAATTTTTGGGGGAGGGGATGATCGATTACATCTTCCCCAGTGTTTAACTTGTACTTTTTTTTCCGAACCCGAAAGGATGGAAGGCAAAATCGACCTCGGCGGAATTTGAACTCAGAACGTAAAGACAGACGAAATACCGCTAAACATTTTGTCCGGCGTTCTAACGATTCTGCCAGCTGGCCGCTTTTCTACTACTAAATAATAATGACAATAATTCTTTTAATTATAGGCCCAGGGTTTGATTTTGGGGGCAGTTGTCGATTATGTCGACCCCGGTGCCCAGCTGGTTCTTATTTTATCGACCTCAAGGGGTTAAAAGGCAGTCGACCGACCTAGGCGGAAAGAAATCCATTCTGTTAAAGGCAGGAAACTTGAATTCTTTTTAGACGTGTGTTAGTGGATGGCTGTTGGGGGCAAGTCGAAAACATCAACCCCGAAGGGTATTCATTTTATCGACCCCCAAAAGGACGAAAGTCAAAGTTGATTTTGATGGAATTTGAACAAAGAATGTTAAAGCCGGATGAAATGCCACGAAACATTTTCTCATTTTCTCATTATTGTCATTATTATTATTATTGTTATTGTTGTTGTTGTTGTTGTTGTTGTTGTTGTTGTTGTTGTTGTTGTTGTATTAGTAGTAGTAGTAGTAGTAGCATTCCTTTGTAACACAATGTTGGTAAAAATGTACCGGAGTCTTCAGTCAAGTCACAAGTCACAAGGACCTCAGACAGATAATACTTTCCTTAAGATGTGCGCTGTGCCCAATAATGCTGCTTTTTGCAAGACATCCATCTTTCATGGGATTTCCAGTTGCCTTAAGAAGTCTTGAATTTCAATGGGATTGAGCCCAATGCTCTGATCACCACTTTTACATTACCCTCTCGCATTCCATACAGTCATACCATTTCCACTTTCAATTCGGAGTACTTGGTGATTTTTTCAGCCTCTTTACTCACAACATTCATGTCATTTGGTATGGCTACATCAATGATCTGACAGTATTTGTCTCTCTCTTATTCAATATGACAATATCCGGCCGACGGTGCTTGATTACACGTTCCATGTGAAAATCATAGTCCCAGAGTATCCTTACTTTTTCACCCTCCTGCATAACTTTACTTGGTACATGCTCATACCAGTTCTCTGTTACTTCATATTAGCATTTACGGCATAAGAACCAATGAAGACACAAACATTTTCTCGCGACGGCGATTGCATTCTTTTTGTGCAAGGCTCTCACATCCACTTACCAAGTGGGTCCCATTTTCCACACTCTTTCCACAGAGTCTGCATTTCTGGGTGTCAGAAGTTTTATAGATGTTATACTTCACTGAATTGGTAGCGAGAGCCTGGTCTTGTGCAGCAACGATGAGGCTTTTGGTGGTACGCTTCAAATCGCCTCGCTCAAGCCGTGCCCACGATGCTGTATTGTCCTTTCAAACTGTCCATGCATTCTCATTTCAAAAATGTCTTCTTTTCTCTTCTCCTCATCTCTTTGGTTAATCTCTTCCTTGCCCACCATTTCATCTGCATTTACACCCATATCTTTCGCGGCATATTGCAGCAGGTTTCCATCACTAATTATCAAATGTTCGACAAGCGTTCTCCTTTCACTCTTTATACAGTGGTCTACATTAATTAGTCCTCTGCCACCATTCTTTCTTTTCATTTACAGTCTGTTTACGTTTGCTTTAGGGCGTAGAGCCCCATGCAGCATAATCAACTTTCTCGTCCTTCTATCTAGTGTTGGTATTTCCTCCTTAATCCATTTGAGGATGGACACACTATATCTGACTACCGCAACTGCCCAGATATTCATTGCGGTAATCAAATTTTTGGCATTCAGGTTGGATTTCAACATCATCTTCACCCTTTTTTGATACGCATCGCTGACTTTTATTTCTCTGTGTAGAATGTCATCCAGCTCTAAAATCCCTATATATCTATACCCACTACCCATGGTCTCTCCTGATGGTAACCTCAATCCTCTGCAGGCTGCTTTCTTCCCTCTCTTCATATTAAGTACTGAGTGTTTGGTAATCCTAAATTCCATACTGATGTCCCTACCACACAATCATATAAACACACAGGTGTGCCTATATATATGTAGTGTATGTATATATATATATATATACATATATATATATATATATATATATATATATATATATATATATATATATATATATATATATATATATATATATATATATATACACGAGTGAGTGGACAAGCGAAAGAGGGGCACTCAACAAATTTATTAGGAGTTATATGTATAGATCAGTGGTTCTCAACCAGGGCCCATATAAGATTTTCAGGGTCCATGCAGCAAAATAGTAAATAGGATATCCAGAATAGCATTTGAAGGGTCCCAAAAGAAATTTTGCTTTAGATGTATGTATTGGTCTGTATTGCAAGAAAAAGTTTGAGTTTTTTTCTCTAGCATATACGTAGTTCAACATACAGAAGTTAACGTAGGAAAAACAAAATTGGAAATTTGAAAGAAGTTTCTATAAAACTAGTTTTTAACCATCGGATGGCTATGGGGGTCCACCAGAATAAAATAGTAATCAAAAGAGTCCATTGATGAAAAAAATAACGGTTGAGAAGCCCTGGTATGAATCAAACTGTTTTGATCTATCTATCCATCCATCCATCCATACATACATACATATATATATATATATATATATATATATATATATATATATATATATATATATATATATATATATATATACATACATATATATGTATATATATATATATATATATATATATATATATATATATATATACATATATATATATATATATATATATATATATATATATATATATATATATATATATATACACATACATACATATATATATATATATATATATATATATATATATATATATATATATATATATATATATACATATATATATATATATATATATATACACACACACACACACACACACACACACACACACACGCACATATATATATATATATATATATATATATATATATATATATATATATATATATGTATGATGTATGTTTGTATGTGCGTGTATGTGCGCGCGCGTACGCACGCACATAGACAACTAGCTAAATATGCGCATTTGTATATGCATTGTCTGAATAAAGGAGTTGATACGGTAATATAGTAAAATATTGATAGTATTTTTATTGACAGTGATTTCGAAGTTCTTTCGAATGTATCAGCTAATTCAAACTGTCCACATATGAGCGCGTGCGTGTGTGTGTGTGTGTGCATTTGTGCAATTGTGTACGTACAATTGCACGCACGCGTACTCGTAAAGTTCGCTAACACAAACAGAAATTATTTTACAGTCAGGCAGAAGGCATGCAATGAACGGAACTGAACTAAATTCACCTAAGAAGCTTAGTCTCCGTTCAATTCATCTAAGCCCTTTCTGAATTGGCAGGGCACAGTCTTGTGTTGTACTACTGCTGCTATGTATGAATGAATGAATGAATGATTGAATGAATGAATGAATGAATGATTGAATGAATGAGATTGTGAATGAGATTGTGAATGAACTTTCGTAGAATAGAGAGACAGTTTTAGTGGAGTAGTCAAGAGAGCGAGACAGTAACAGAGGATGAAGGGGTAAGCAGAAAGGGAGAAAGAGAGAGAGGGGGAGGGGAGTGAGAGAAAGAGAGAGAGAAAGGCGGAGTGTCTGTGTGTGTGAGAGAGAGATAGTGTGAGTGTGTATATGTGTGTGAAAGAGAGAAAGACAATGTCATAGACTGAGATATAAGGTAAAAATGTGGGGATAGTGTGAGGGAGGAAGAAAATGTCAGAGACAGAGGCAGAGAGAGAGAGATTGAGAGAGAGAATACGCGTGTGTGTGTGTGTGTGTGTGTGTGTGTGTCTGTGTGTGTGAGAATGAGAGAGGTGGAGAGTGGGTATGAGAAAGAGAGAAAGAGGGAGTGTGGGTAAGAGAGAGAGAGAGAGGGAATGTAGGTATAAGAGAGAGAGAGAGAGGGAGTGTGGGTATGAATGAAAGAGAGGGAAGGAGGGAGTGTAGGTAAGAGAGAGAGACAGACAGACAGTGAAAGAGACAAAGGCAGAGGGGGTAAGAGATAGGCTGAGAGTGACAAACAAAGAAAGAAACAAACAAAGACAGAAACGAAGAAAGAGAGAGGGAGAGAATGTAAGAAAGTCAGAGATAGTGGAGAAAGTAGTGTGTGTGTGTGTGTATGTGCAGACGCGTCTGTGTGTGCGTGTGTGTGTGTGTGTGTGGTGGGTGGCGGGGAAGGTTGGTAAAAATATTTTAATGAAACATTGTTTTTCTGTGAGGTGTACCCTAGATTTTGCAGAGCAAGCTGCAAGGGATTGGTTAGATCTGTTACAGTGGTTGTTGCTGCTGGTGGTGATGGTGGTGGTGGTGGTGGTTTTGGTGGTGCTACTGCTGCTACTGCAGCTGCTACTTCTGCTGGAGTTCCCATTCTGTTACTACTGCAAATATCCCCCCCCCCGCTGCACCTTCTGCATTTGTTGTGCCCGTTATTGCTGTTGTGTTGTGTTGTTTTTGTTTCTGATCTTGGTGGTGGTGGTGGTGGTGGTGGTGGTGCTGTTGCAGTTTCTGGTGGTGGCTGTGTAGGTATTTGCATATGCTGATGCATGTATATAGGAGGAGGAGGAGGAGCTGGAGGAGGAGGAGGAGCTGGAGGAGGAGGCTGTGAAGTAGTAGTAACAGTAGTTATTGTCATAGTGGCTTCAACAGCAGCAGCAGCAGCAGCAGTAGTAGTAGTGGTAGTAGTAGTAGTAATAGTAGTAGTAGTAGTAACAGCAGCAGTAGTAGTAGTAGTAGTAGTAGTAGTAGTAGTAGTAGTAGTGGTTGTTATTGTTACTGTTGTTGCTATTGCAGTAGTGGCAGTAGTAGCAGCAGTAGTAATGATTGTAGTAGTGGTGGTGTTAGTAGTAGTAATAATGGTGGTGGTGGTGGTGTGGGGTGATAGTAGTAGTAGTAGAAGTATTTAATTGATTTCCTATATGCAGGCACAAGGTCAACTTCCCTTTTCCCTGGGTATTGAATCAAGCGCTGGAGCCGAGCCAATGATGGAGGCCCCCTCTCTCTCTCTCTCTGTCTCTCTCACTCTCTCTCTCTCTCTCTCTCTCTCTCTCTCTCTCCGTCTCTCTTTCTCTTTCTCTCTCTCCCTCTCTGTCGACAAACTAGAAATAACAGTCACGTTTCCATCAAAATACACAATATACCCCTTAAAACATGAAGAACGCTATGCGCAAAGCGATCCTTAATGTGATGAACCCTTCATATCTATTTCAACGTATGAGCATCCAGGTGTTCAAGCAACTGGACAACACCTGCAATGAATAAGCTTGTAAACTGGCTGTGTATTCCCCATGCACGTGCATTCTTGGAGTAAATTCTAAATCAGAATTAGCGTTGTACCAGAGTGAGAAAGGGTGGAGTGCTTTGACGAACAGATTCAATCTATGTGACCGGCTTCTATACAGTTCCGTGAACCCAAATTCACTCACAAAGCTTGGGTTGATCAAGGTTACCTTCAATGCATTTTCTCGAGATGCTACGCAGAGGGATTGAACCCTGGACATCATGATTTTGAAGCGAACTTCTTAACTATTCTACCATACGTACTTCTTTAGTTTATCTATTTATTTGTTGGTTTTTTTTGGTGGGGGGGGGGGCATAGTTTTCATTTTTTTGCATTGTCCTAGATAGATGTATAAAAAAAGGCAGAATGGCCAAAGCTGGAAGTGTTTTTTGTCATAGGTTCTTGTAGGCGTAGGAGTGGCTGTGTAGTAAGTAGCTTGCTTACCAACCACATAGTTTCGTGTTCAGTCCCACTGCATGGCACCTTGGGCAAGTGTCTTCTACTATAGTCTCGAGCCGACCACATCCTTGTGAGTGGATTTAGTAGACGGAAACTGAAAGAAGCCCGGCGTATATATGTTTATATGTATATATATATATATATATGTGTGTGTGTGTGTGTGTGTGTGTGTGTGAGGGTGTGTGTGTGTGTATGTGTTTGTGTCTGTCCTCCCAACATCGCTTGACAACCGATGCTGGTGTGCTTACGTCCACGTAACTTAGCGGTTCGTCAAAAGATACCGATAGAATAAGTCCTGGGTCGATTTGCTCGACTAAAGGCGGTGCTCCAGCATGGCCACTGTCAAATGACTGATACAAGTATAAGAGTAAAAGAGTATAATCATGGCTCACCCGATGCTAATTAACAACAAAACTTCATACGAACTACGAACCAACAGAAGGAACTCTACATGGCTGCTCAACCTGCCAGAAATAATAACCGATTCGCCTTCAACTCACACCTGACTATCTTACATTTAAAAAAAAAAACACTGTAAACAAAATAGTTCATAACATACAAAAAGATAGACTAGTCATTGCTGGAACACATTTTATCCAAAGTTTTGAACAGTTACGCTGATCTGGGTTAAACAACAAAAACAACTGGTCCTTAAATTTGTAGATTATCAACCGTGGAAGGAAAGAAGCAAAGATCAAATCGGTTCTGATAAGATACAAAAAGCGACGATGAAACGGATGTCAGGCATAGAAATGTGTACCCAGAGAAACCGTTACTGCTTCAGCTGAACTAAATATTCACCGAAAGCACAGTCTTTTTTACTATATATGGGAGGTAGATATGTGTGTGTGTGTAAATGGGATGATTAATACATCACTGTGTCAACCAGACTATGGAATATTGTCATACACCGCTGATCACAACGCACTTCGTCGCCTTGTTTTATCTTTTGAATGATGACAACCCGCTGGTTAAGCGGCCAAGCCAACATTCACTCCGAACAGAACGCCAATCCGTCACAGGGTTACCCATTTAGTGACATGAAGGGTTATGTTCTAGAACACAAGGCATAACTGGTAATGAAATCGAAACCACGGTTTTGAAATCGTGAGTGCCACGCCATAGCCCTAGGTTACGTACCTTCACATCTAATACATATATCAATGAAAATAGCCTTCAGAATTTAATGAGATTCGTGATACTTGACAATGGAATGTTTTTATAACGTTAACACTTAAGTGGATATGAATCTTGATGAATGAATTTAAATATTGATTTCTCTTTTTGTTTGTTTTATTTTTTTTCCTTTTTAAGGGAAAGAAAAATTCGGTCAACCAAGGCCATTATTGAAATCACTACCTAAGTTTCCACACAGCAGGATCTAACATGGAGTCACAACGTTGCAACGCGAACTTGTTAACAAGACAGTCGTGCTCGCGCCCACGTATTGGATTCCAAGAACACAGGTCCAATTTTCCAAGAAATTACTGTTGTCAATAAATTAAATTGGTACCTGTTCTGAGTTCAAATTCCACTGAGGCCGACTTTGTCTTTCATTCTTTCGGGATCAATAAAATAAGTACCAGTTGAGCACTGGGTTGACTTTGTCTTTCATTCTTCCGGGATTAATAAAATAAGTACCAGTTGAGCACTGGGGTTGATGTAATCGACTTAACCCTTGCCCCAAATTACAGACCTCGTCCAAAATTTGAAATCAATAAATTAAATTGATACCTAGAATATTAGGATTCTTTTTTTCTTTTTTTTTCAGCTTGTGGGGAGTTAAGTGGAGTTCACTTTCTGTGGATAATGACTCCGTCGCTTACGACGTCGAGGGTTCCAGTTGATCCGATCAACGGAACA
Source organism: Octopus bimaculoides (assembly GCF_046866305.1). Taxonomy (NCBI): domain Eukaryota; kingdom Metazoa; phylum Mollusca; class Cephalopoda; order Octopoda; family Octopodidae; genus Octopus; species Octopus bimaculoides. Next base: position 101,844,624 of record NC_142932.1, on the reverse strand, counting down.
GCCTGCTCGTGAAATTAACGGGCAAGTGGCTGAGCACTCCACAGACGCGTGTACCCTTAACGTAGTTCTCGGGGATATTCAGCGTGACACAGTGTGACAAGGCTGACCCTTTGAATTACAGGTACAACAGAAACAGGAAGTAAGAGTGAGAGAAAGTTGTGGTGAAAGAGTACAGCAGGGTTCGCCACCATCCCCTGCCGGAGCCTCGTGGAGATTTATGTGTTTTCGCTCAATAAACACTCACAACGCCCGGACTGGGAATCGAAACCGTGATTCTATGACCGCGAGTCCGCTGCCCTAACCACTGGGCCATTGCGCCTCCAATCTCAAAATAATGTGAACAAATAAGCATAATATTTCACATACTAGTATGAATGCTAAAGGGTTAAAAACTTGTAATTTGAGCTTATGTTTGATCTCCAGGATCAAATGACTGGGAACTGATGCTAGTCTTAGCTGACGATTCTATCTGTGATCATCTGGAAGGAATGATCACGGCTAGAATAGTTTTCATTATAAATCTACCTCATTAAACCTGACCAGGATATAAACAACAACAACAACAACAACAACAACAACAACAACAACATCAGCGGTTGATGCGATCATTAAAAATAAAGGTGAGAATATTAAGCAGATGACTGATGTGAGGGGTAATATAGGTTTGTCAGAGCAGATGGATGCAGGGCTATTTGAACTGTTCGGGCAAATAATCTGTTTTTTTAATGTTTTTATTTTATTTTATTTTATTTATTTATTTATCTATTTATTGCTTTTTTTGTGACAGGTCTTTTCTTTGCGTGGGAGGCTATAGACTTTTGCAAAAGTAATTAAATATTTAATCCCCGAGACGAATCAAATAACCCCGATAAGAAAACAAGTTAATCTGACAGGTGTGATAACGTTGTCATTGCTGTTGCTGTTGTTATTATTATTGTAGTGATGCTGCAAGTGTTAGTGATGGTTGTTATGGTGATGGCTACATTTTGTAGCTTTTGCATCTGCCTTCGGAAGTGTATATCTCAAGAATATTGTTGCTACTTAACCCTAGGTCCAGGCTTAGATCAACACTGACTAAATAGATTTATAATCAAAGGTGATCTCGCCACGAGAGTTGCGCTAGTGTCTTGGATGCAGAAGATGCAGGTTCTATTTATTTATTTATTTATTTATTTATTTATCAATTTTTTTTTTTTACTCGATCTGAGAAAGGAGCAGAATTGATGATCCGCGCTGGCCCACCCAGAACAGTAAGATCGATACGGTTAATATTTGGCTTAAACCGTTGCAAGTCGACACCTGCAGCATGGACGTAAGGAAGGAGGGAATTCCAGTAAGCTGACATTCTAGGAAGGGAGTAAGGAAGGAAGGAAGGAAGGAAGGAAGGAAATGTTGGAAATAGTGGAAAGCGAGGGGCTTGGTGCGGAAGGGTGTTAAGCACAACATAGATGAATACAGGAAAAGAGAGAGAGAGAGAGAGAGTGAGAAAAGAGAGAGAGAGAGAGAGAGAGAGAGAGAGAGAGTGGGGATGAAGGCACGTGATCAGCCAGTTGTCATAGTCTTCTGGAGTTTTAATATGTATGAATATTAAGGTGGCGAGCTGGCAGAATCGTTAGCGCGCCAGGCAAAATGCGTAGCGGTATTTTATTTCGTCCGCACGTTTTGGGTTCAAATTCCGCCGAGGTCGACTTTTGCTTTCACCCTTTCGGGTGTCAATAAATTAAGTACCAGCTGAATACTGAGGTAAATGTAATCGACTAGCACCCTACCCCTAAATTTCTGGCCTTGTGCCAAAATTTGAAGCCAATATGTATGGATAATAAGGCGGCGAGCTCGCAGAATCGTCACCGAACCGGAAAAAAATCTTTAACGGCATTTCTTCAGACTTCACGTTTTGAGTTCAAATTCCGCCAGGGTCGATTTTTACCTTTCACTCTTTCGGTCAAATTCAGAAGGAATTTAATGCAAAAATTAGAAAAAAAAAAATGTCATTCAAAATATTCCTGATTGCAGGAAAAAAGATCGAGAGTTTCTGAGAAACATTTTATTGCATGACGTTAGTGATTCTGTTGACCTTCCATAACAAGAAGGAATTATAAAGAAATAGCTAAAACTAGAAAAGATCTTCGTTTCTATCCTATGGATTATACAGATGTTCGTCATTCACCTGAATAACATTTCATAGAATTAAGCGATTGCAACCTCTTTAATTTGGATCAACAAGAGTATATATAATAAGAAGCAAATAAAGCTGTTGATGAAAATGGAAGAAAAAAGAAAATGGAAGAGATGATTGCAAAATAATTTGTTATAATGCTTTACGAATTTGAAAAAAAAAGAATTCAGGAATTAATAACAAACAATGAGTTTAACATCGAACGATTTGAGCAAATTCAGTGAAACATAATTCGTTGAACTTCCAAATACTGTTCAAATGACTCCGGTTAAGTAATTTTCAAATAAATACATTCAAAAAGAAAATAACCATGTTACTTCTCATTGATTTTCTTTTAATTTAAACCATGTTTCATTTACAACAGGCTGTTAAACAATCAACACATATTTGCAATAACTTATTACTAAATCATATTAAAATATGGCTTTAAATAAACAACATTTAAAAAACGTTGTCAAGGTATTTCCTAAGCTCGTAAACTAATTGTTGCATGTCTTATACACCCATATATTTACTTAGCGTGGCGTTCATTAGCAAGGCGCTTCCGTGCTGAACATACAAATATACATACATACATACATGCATACATACATACATACGTACATACATACATACATAGATGATGTTGATAAAAGTTCCAATGAAGGAGCCTTGAATCTATATTAGAGTCCGGCTCTTTCTCTATTGGCAAGAAATACAGAAATGAAACTGATTGTTAACATACACATATACATACATACATACATAAGTATGAGGAATTTGCAGTTACTCTATCCAGATTACAAGTTCAGGTTTATACCTGTAAGTATTGGAGCACTGGGATATGTAACACATTGCCTTAATACCAATCTAGAGTAGTTAGGCTTTTCAAGACCAGAAAGAGGAAAGCTTATTCGAATACTACAGATCCAATCCATCACTGCAACTGTAAAAATTTGTAAGCTTTCCAAAAGTCTACCATTTAAACATATATGAGCACGTCTAGACAATAAACTATATGCAAGAGAATGCACACATAAAACAAAATATACAAATCCGCACACATACATACATATATATATATATATATATAAATACCCTGTTGATGTTGAAATTTCAATGAAGGAGCCGTGGATCTAGGTTAGAAAGCGGTTCTTTGTTTATTAGCAAGAAGTCTGGAAATAAAACTGAATAATGACATACATACATACATACATACATGCATACATACATACATACATACATACATACATACATACATACATACATACATATGTATGTCCATCTACGGACAACTGCTTCGAAACCTTCAGCTTCTACATCCAGACTATGAATTCATATTCACACCAATAGTAATTGGCGCACTAGGTTTTGTTAGTAAATGCTTAAAGGAGAATCTGGATAAACTGGGATTTTTAGAAAGAGAAATCGATCGGCTAATTCATGCATTACAAGTGCAATCTATGAGTGGAACAGTAAAAGTATGCAAGACATTTTTCAAGTTCCAAATGTGAATTTGTCTGTGTTACCTACATCCCAAAGACAGAACCTTGTATCTTTGTTGGAAACCGGTTCCCTCCTCAGTGGAAGATTTATATAATTAAAAAATAGAAGGGACATACATACATACATACATGTATACATACATACATACATACATGCATGCATATGTACGTGTTTGTTTTTATGTTAAGTTTTAATAAAATCAATTTTACATTTAACTGAAGGATTACTCGGTATATTTTGTAGGATTGTAGAATTCAAATTTATTATTCTTTAACAAGAACAGTATTGATTGTGACTTCGAAATTTCCGTCCACTAAGTCATCATAGACATTGGTTTAGCTGGTCGAAACTATCACCGACAACACTATTCTTCTTAAAGGAT